>NC_092335.1:541996250-542307500 GCF_046630445.1 Rutidosis leptorrhynchoides | reverse complement strand
CTTAAATCTTTTGTTCGGGCATTATATAGATGAAAAAATGAGGGTCGTTATAGCATGGCACGCACATATATAATTTCAGCGCGCATGTATGAAGGAAATCGAAACAGTTCGAAAAAGCACTAAGTGTGCACCGCACGGGTTTCGTGTGTGCGGCGCGCATGTGTACAAGAAAGCGTGGCGCGCATGTTATGGTGGCGCGGCTCGCGGAGGGGCTAATCCGAAATTTAATTGCAGTTTTATTATAATGGTTTACCCTAATTTGCTCATAACTTATCTCAACCGTTTTTTGGGGAGCGATAGAGGGAGATTTTAGGTGGAAAAAGGAGAACTCCACACCATCTAATCATCTTAAACATTACAAGATCAAGCTTCAATCTCTCTATCTTTCAATATCATATCTAGGTTTAATCTTTGTTCAACAACATGGTTTCCTCTATGTTTTTGATTATTGATTCTAGTATGATTGTTTGCTAAATCTTTTATATATATTTAGGCTAGTTACTATGTTGGATGCTATTTTTATTGATTGATTGATACACATATGATGTTTTAGTATTTTGAGTGAATTGATTTCTTATTCATGTTATTGGTTTGTTTTCTATTCTATTACTAGTTAAATTGGTTGTGATTGTCTAGTTTGGTGACGCAAATATAGAGTCTGTTGTAACTGATTAAGGTGGTAATATGGGTTAGGTGATTTGGGTAATTACTGGACCAAGGGGTTGAATTAATTAATCTATTAGTTGAAGTAAGTATTGGTTGTTTGTTGCTAAAAGAGAACTCTAGGTAACAGCTCAGTCAATTTATTTAGCCACAAGCAAAGAGGTCTTTGGTGAAAGGGAACCCTAAGCCAATAAACCCTAGCTTGAAATGTTTGCTAAAAGAGAACTCTGGGTGAACAGGTAGGGTAAATTGCATGTGTGTTGATATCCAATGAGGACTTAATCTTAATGCATCCAGCATAGTGAATAGAGCCTAGGTAGACATATTTCTCATTATCTGATTCAAATCTATCTTATTTCATTTTTTTAATAGAAAACACCAAAAATATTGTCTTTATTTTATATCTTCTCTTGATTTGGCTAATCGTTAAATAGCCACCCACAACTATTCGTACTTTTCTTTATTTCGTTTTCTGTTTAGTTAATTACATTTAGTAATTTAATCTTGAATTGCGCTAAATAATGTCCTTAGAACGATACTTGGATTTACCAACATATATACTGCTACACGATCGGGTACACTGCTCGTAGGTGTGTAATCGTTAATAAACAGTATTTTTCTATTATAAATAATAGACGCGATTTTACACATCAAGTTTTTGGCGCCGCTACCGGGGACAGTTGTATTAATTCGACCATTATTTGCTTTTTGTGATTATTTGAGTCTTTTTATTTTTAGGTAGTTTATTTATTTCTAGTTCTTTTCTATTTTGAGTCGGTACGTTTAATCTGCTTGTTAGTTGTGTTTTGCAGATTACATGTGGTATATGCCCGATACTCGTTCTTCTGGTAATCCGTTGTTTATACCGTATCCAGACTTGGAAAGAATTCTTTGGAAAGTGAACACAGAACAGTCGGATACAGTGGATTTTCCATCTTGATCCAGTCGAATTGTTATTCCATTAGATAGTGAAGTTGAAACAGTTATTCCTCCGACACCCGAAGTACGTATAATGGGGGATCAAACTCAAAGTATGACTTCTAAGATGAAGGCCACCCAAGTTGGCCAAGGCAATTCAATCACTCAACCGGTAGTGATTGCTACATTTGAGATTAAGGGGCCGATTTTGAAAATGATCAACAGTTAATGTCAGTTTAGTGGTAAGACTAGTGAGGATGCGAATGAGCATATTCGAATTTTCAAGGGAATATGTGGTTTGTTTAAGATAAAGTACGTTCTTAATGAGGTGGTTTATTTGATACTTTTCTCGTGGATGCTAACGGGAGATGCAAGTGCAAGGTGTGATGGGTTACCTGAGAGGAAAATCGACACTTGGAATACGTTGCAGGAGAAATTTTTGGGTAAATACTTTCCAGCTTCAAAAGTTGCTACGCTTCAACAGGAAATTACTCAGTTTCGCCAGAACCCAAATGAGATGTTGTATGATTCGTGGTCTTGGTTTAGTATAATGTTGTGTGCTTGTCCACAACATGGGTTGGACACGTTTTACAAAGTTCAAATCTTTTACAAGGGGTGTGATGTTCCTACTCGTGTTAAGATTGACCAAGCCTCTGGGGGTTCTCTTATAGATAAAACAGAGCAACAAGCTTATGAGAGTATTGAGGATCAAGCAGAATATTCCCACGAATGGAACCAAGAGAATGATTTTACTCTTCCTTCTTCTATAGTCGTAAGTGTCGGTGCTTATGATGATTAATTTCTATTAGTGCTAAACGTGATTGTATCTCACAGAACATGGAGAAGATTAATAAGGAGACACATGCTAAAAAGGTAGGATGTGAGTATTGTGGTGGTCCGCACCTGAGTAAGGATTGTGATGCTGGTTTGACTATGGCTCAAAAAGAGCAAGTGGCTTATGTGACTCAACAAAATAACAACCAGTTTCAAGGAAGAGCTCAATTTAATAGAAACTTCAACAATCCATATAACTCACAAGGTAGAGGTCAGAATGTTAATTTCGGGGGATCTAAAGGTAATTTTCAACAACGCGTACCGGGATATTATGAAAAGCGTGATGTGGAAGAAAAGAAGTCAAGTTTGGAGACTATGATGGAGACATTAGTGGCATCTGAAACGCAGCTTGTTAATAGTGTTAGTGTAACAACCCTGATTTTTCCGTTACTTCCGTTAACCTTCCGTTAGTTTATTTAACGGCGATTATTTAACTTTTATGTGTTTACGTGTATTAAATGCGTATTTGATCTTCGGAGGGTTTTAATAATTAATATGGGTCAATATTAATTCAAATAAATATTTCGGATAATGAAATACGATAAAAACGATACGATTTTGATAATAGCTTTTTGAGCAACGAAACGCTCGGGTTTATTTTAATAATTAATTTTATTCATTATTAACTTTTTAAAATATTTAATTTATTGGGTTTTAATAAATTAAACAATTGGTTGCGTTTAACGATCGGGTTAGCGTTCCGGGCTTTCGGTACGACTAAACGGCACTTAAGACGGACCACGATTTCACGAAATTGCAAAATACGAGCCCGGGAACACTCCCATGGGGCCCATCTGTGACGACCCGGGAATTTCCGACTAAATTTAAACTTAATCTTGATATGATTTCGATACGATAAGCAAAGTATGTAATGTTGAGTCTAAAAAATTTTGAAACAATGTTCATATATTCAATTGACTTTCGACTGTTTTCGATGATTCACGAACCATTGCTTGTAAATATGTGGAGATATATAAATATGTGTATATATAAATATATGTATAATATATATAATAACATGAACATTAATAAACTATTATATACATTTATTGTTATAAATAAATATGTACAATAAAATACATTGTAATAAAAACTATTATTTTATATGTATATATATTTTAATCATTTAATATATATTTATGTGAATAGTAAATTTTGTTATTTAAAACTGTTTATATATATACATAGTGTATATTAAATATATTTAATTTTGAGCTTAAATGGTAAATGTCTGTAACTTTCGGTTGACGTTTAATTATTTTAAAATAGATCTAATATATATATAAGAAGTTCTAAAATAAATGTTGTTTCAAAATTTGATTAAAAAGACAATAGTTTTGATAAATATTTTTTTTACCATTTCAATCTAAGTTTTTGTACTCCGTACATATAAATTGGAACAGAAAATAAATATTTTTCGAACCTTTTTGATCAGGTTTCAAACAGGTAATGAGTGAAATAATTAAATATGTTTAATCAAAAAAATTGGGATTTTTAGGAACACTTTTATATGTTAACTGTTTAGCAATGGACACAATATAATACTCCGTGAATTAGATATTATTATTAAAGAAACCATTATTTTTTTATCATTAATAATATTATTATCATTTTTTTTATGATTTTTGTATCATTATTACTTATTATTATTATGGATATAATGATTATTATTATTATTATTATTATTATTATTATTATTATTATTATTATTATTATTATTATTATTATTAATATATTTATTAATTATTAATATTAATAAAAAAAAAGTCAAGAACTAGTACCATTCCGTTACCCATTTCAATCCAACTTTTTCAAATTTTGTTTTCTGTCTGTAATCTGTTAGATGTCCATTTCACAACTCAATTAGGATCAATGCAATCACTCTATAAAAGAATTATTCTGCAATTCATTAAGTAAAACAAAAAAAATCACAAAATAAGCTCGACACTCTGTACATTCATCTTTTTCACCATATTTTGATTTCGAATGAATTTCCAAAATGTAATAATGCAGTCTTGTTAGGAATCGTCTATCTAAACTATCTGTAAGTTTTCAATCTTCAATTCTTTCTATCAATTTCTAATTTGAGAGTCAAAGTTTTGATTTTCAAAGTCAACTAAGTGTTCTTGAATCAAATTCGAGTTTGTTTTGATATCTCCAGTTAATTTGATGATCCATAAAGTTTATAGGAATGATTTGCAACACAATTCATGTTGTAATCATAACCTATAACACTCTTAATCTAAAAATCAATTTTTGAGTTCTTGAGTTCTTCACAGTAATATACACTAACGTAAATTCGAAACAAATTTCAAAAACTAAAAATGCAGAGTTGTTAGGAATCATTTACTTAAACTTCCTGCAAAATCTCAAGTTCCAATTCTTAATAACGAATTCGAATTTGCGAGTCAAAGTTAAATTGTCAAAAGTCAATGATGTTATGCGAGGTGTATATAAAATAGCTTTTATTTTACTAGGAAAAACTATTAAATACGATACAATTTTACACAAGATATTTATTTATTTATAGAATGGATATATACTTAAACCTTGCTACAACACTTATAGGCAGTGTACCTAATCGTACAGTAGTGTAGTTTTTAGTAAGTCCGGTTCGTTCCACAGGGAAATCTTTAAACAAAGCTCAACGCTATATTAGTTTACTTTTATAAAAATACAAATATATATATATATATATATGTAATATTATTATTATAAAGGGGGGTTTTTACCGTTTAATGACCGGTTTGTCGATTTTAAAACTTTAGTCGCAGTTAAAACCTAATGTAAAATATTAAATAAATAAAAGACTTAATTTAAAGCGTAAAGTAAATAACGATAATGAAATTGCGAATAATAAAAGTGCGATAAAATAAACTTGCGATAATTAAAAAGTACGATAATTAAAAATGCAATTAAATATAATAACAATAAAAAATGCGATAATTAGAAGTGCAATTAAATATAAAATAAAGGAAATTAAATATGAAATAAAAGAATTATGCTTATTTAAACTTCCGTAATCATGATGTTTGACGTGTTGATTTTAGTTTTATGCCCATGGGTTAATTGTCCTTTGTCCTGGATTATTTAATATGTCCGTCTGGTTTTTGTCCATAACAGTCCATCAGTCATAAATATAAAGTGCGAGTGTCCTCGTCAAATTATTATTATACCCGAAGTTAAATATTCCAACTAATTGGGGATTCGAATTGTAACAAGGTTTTAATACTTTGTTTAATGAATACACCAGGTTATCGACTGCGTGTAAACCAAGGTTTTACTACTTTGTTAACAATTACACCAATTACCCTTGAATGTAATTTCACCCCTGTTTTAATTATTCTAGTGGCTATTAATCCATTCCCGTGTCCGGTTAAATGAACGATTATTCGTACATATAATTACCCCGCCCATCGTGTCCGATTGAGTGTATATGGTAATTTATAGGGACGCCCAATTGTAAATCTTTATATTAACATTAACAAACTTTCATTTAGTTAAACAAATATAAAGCCCATTAATAGCCCATAGTCTAATTTCCACAAGTGTCGTTCTTTTGTCCAAACCCCAATTATGGTACAAAGCCCAATTACCCAATTGTAGTAATTAGCCCAACATCATGATTACTTCGTTTTAAATAAGCATAATAATAACTTAGCTACGAGACATTAATATAAAAAGGTTGAACATAACTTACAATGATTAAAAATAGCGTAGCGTTACACAGACATAATTTCGATTTACACCCTTACAATATTCGCTAACATACCCTTATTATTAGAATTATAATTATAATTAAAATTAAAATATAAATTATATATATATATATATATCGTATATATGAGAGAAGAGAGAAATAGATTATGAAAAATGATCAGAATTCGGTTTGCTATATAGGCAGAGTCGATTTTTGGGGCTCCGCGACTCGCGGCAAAATCCTCTTCAAACTCCGCGAGTTGCGGAGAATGAATTTACAGCTCACACCCTTGGAGTCTTTCTCTGCCGACGGTTTTATAATATATATATAATATATATATAATTAATATAATTAATTATATATTATATTATATTTATATACATAGTTAACTTGTAATTTTTAGTCCGTTGCGTCGAGCGTTAAGAGTTGACTCTGGTCCCGGTTCCGGATTTTCGAACGTCCTTGCGTACAATTTTATATTTTGTACTTTGCGTTTTGAATCTTGTACTCTTGTAATTTCGAGACGTTTCTTATCAATAATTGGAACCTTTTTGATTGTCTTTTGTACTTTTGAGCTTTTTGGTCGTTTGCGTCTTCAATTCGTCGAATCTGTCTTTTGTCTTCACCTTTTATTATTTAAATGAATATCACTTGTAAATAGAACAATTGCAACTAAAAGCTTGTCTTTCTTGAGGAATAATGCTATGAAATATATGTTCGTTTTTAGCATTATCAAATATTCCCACACTTGAGCGTTGCTTGTCCTCAAGCAATATTGTCTTGAAATACTAGAATCACTTCTTTATTCTTCACACTTTGTACATCAGTGATTTCTATACGGCGGTATAAACAATGGTAGTAACGATATGGTTTACAGTCCCACATGACTATAAAAATTTAGATCCATTAAGGAAATTGGATCTTTATGAAAACATTTGATCTTTTGAAAATTAAATCTAGTTTTTACCCTAGATAAGTTTTCCGGGATAACCCTTTACCGGTGTTTGCAAAATATTTTTGTGGGTTTGGTGGGGTTCAGAATTGAAAATTTTAGCTCAAAACTTGCTGTTTTGTGTCACCCACTTGCTAACCTTGTATTAGGAAAGCAACACGTCCAGTTTACTTGTTCCGTATATTACCTTTCGGCAAACTACCGTCCGGTTGTAAAGGAAAGCGTTGAACAAGCAACTGTTAAGGCAATGTCCCGTGACATGCTTTTGATTATGGTCTATAACGTGTCGGACGCAATTACTATCCTTGGTAGGAGCAATAGTAAAGCTCACCCTTATAATTTTTCGGTCTGGCACAAGGTCCTGTCTTTGACCACTATGCAACCACCGTTCTTACGGTTGACACCCGATTTGGTTCAGGTGACCTAATGAATTCCAGGTGAATTCCTAGGATTTTACGTTCAATGGTAATGAACGTATTGAAAATAGGGCTTTCAGAAAACAAATCGGTTTGTAATTTTGATCAAAATATTTTCTCGTTTAAGCTCGAGTTTAGATATCATTGAATTCCATGAGTTTGTAATTCTCAATATTTAAGGTCAATCTCTAGGATTGAGTAATATCAGTCTTAAAAGCTGATTTTTAATCTTTAAGGAGATTATCCTTTCTGGGGATCTGATTCATTAGTCTTATCCAGCTAATTTGCATGGTGCCCCCCCCATTGTACGAGATAAATCCTTCTCATGGTTAGGATAAATCTGACCATTTGGCGACCCTGTTTAATGCTGAGGTCCGTGGATTTCCTGCTGATTTTAGTGATGACTTTTCTAGATTTTTCGTCAACCTACAGCTGGTCTGGACGACAACTTCATGACCTAAATCAAGAAGCGCGTGTCTTTTTCGGAAGACTTTACTTCCTTTTAATGATGGAATTGATTCATCGTGTAGATCCATCTCTTCTTTTCTTTCATCGGGTAAAATAGTTTAGTTTAGTCCAAAGCAAAAGTATTTTCAGTTATTTGTTACAGATATATGTGACATATGTTTAAGATAACTTGGTAAATTTTCCCACACTTGGCTTTTATTTTCCTTTTTATCGTCCTCTATTCCATTTTAAATGAATTTTAACATTTTAGTTTGTTTCTTAATTTATGTCCTTTCCGAGGTAACAATAATTTCGGTGTTAAAACCTAGTTTTATCGTTCATAAATATGTATAAACATGATTTTGAATTCATTTAATTGAAAATTTTGAAAATTTTTACTAGAATTGGGTAGTCAGTATATAAGACTAGGGCTGTTCTTTTTTTATCAGAGAGCACTAGATTCTAATACAACTACTGCTTTACTAGTATTTTTAATGGTAACCAAGTGTATAAAGTAAAAAATTTTAAAATCCGAAAGAATTTAACCCCTTCCCACACTTAAGATCTTGCAATGCCCTCATTTGCAAGAAATTAGTAACAATTTAAATTATTGAGGGTGATTTGTGTGAAAATGATTAAATTTTTACCAAAGTTTCCAAATATATTGGCGTTTGTTTGCTGAATGATAAATGGTGCACATCATTTGTTCATTCCGTCTTGTTGTTATTTCACATATATTTTGCATCTTGTCGTCAAAATTAGTTGCTTTTGCTGAACTTAATGCCAGTCTTTGAAAATGCGTTGTTTTACCCTGTTGTGTACATAAGATAAACTGCAAACATATATACATATTTTTGAAGTTTGGTATATTACCCCACATTCAAAAATTATTAAAATCTAAGAATAAAAGTTAGACAATTATAAAAATGATTACAATATTAACAAAAGTATTAAACGTATCAATAATTACAAATTACAAAATAAAAAAAAATAATAAGTATACTAAGGATGATATTGGTACCAATAGGGGTTCCAGGCATAACCATAAGTGCTATAGAATGCTTCGGCAGGGTCATACGTAGGATATGGTGGCTGCATCTCTATAGACCAAGGAGGGAAGATGGGTTTCGGTGTAGGAATATAGTTTCTACCTATATGTTGGCAATGAGCTATGATCTGGTTCTGATGAACTTGCCAATCTTCAAATGCTCTCTGTCTAGCATTTTCGTATTCCTGAGAAGCTATAAACCTATGCATTTCTTGCATCTCATTCCCCCCTCCTACATTACCTTGCTTCTGGTTTCTCTCCACCTGTGGATGTCTACCATGGTATCGTACTGCGGCGTTATTTCGCCTCTTCAAAACTTTCGCACCATGGTATACATTTAAACCTATAGTATCGCGGGGTTCCGGCTCTTCTAGTAATAATCCCCCCCGACTTACATCCACACCGAGATATTCACCAATCAAAGTAATAAAAATACCACCTCCTATTATGCTATGTGGTCGCATCCCCCGAACCATAGCTGATAAATAATAACCCACACAATATGGTATACTTACAGCGCTTTGTGGGTCTCGAATACACATATGGTAAAACAAATCCTGTTCATTTACTTTTTCCTTGTTTTTACCCCTTTGTGTAATCGAATTAGCTAAAAACCTATGTATCACTCTTAATTCGGCTCTATCTATATCCAAATAAGAGTAATTTCCCCCTTTGAAACGGTGATGGCTTGTCATTTGACTCCACACACCGTGTGTATCAAAATTTTCATCTATCTTTCTACCGTTTAGTATCAATCCTCTACAATCGGCAGACGCTAACTCCTCAGGCGTATATATACGTAAAGCCTGAGCCATGTCCAGTAAAGACATGTGGCGCATCGAACCGCCTAACAAAAATCTAATAAAAGAACGATCGGTTAAACTAGCTACCCGATCATTCAACTCTATACTACATAACAATTCTTCACACCATACTTTATATACAGGTCTACGTATGGTGAATAAACATATCCAGTCATTAAAAGAAGAATTACCATACCTCTGTACAAGTAATTCCCTAATTGGCCCGGCCAATTCTATAGCTTCTAAGGGTCCCCATTCTATGACCCTCGGTACCTCAACAACCTTAGAATGAAGAGTATGCAATCCCCGTTGATATTTTGGATAATCTATCCAAAGTCTGTCAAATCTCAGGTTCGGGTGCAACTCTTCCAAGTGCATATCAGAAAAGGTCATGACTGGATGAGGTATATCCTGCTTGTAGTAGTTATCCACCTCCTGTTGTTCCAAATTCTCAGCAGGAGCATTGCGGGCTTGGGATGAAGATTCACCCCTTTCATTCTGCAAAACACATCAAACACAATTTTTGTGCATCCAAATATGCATTAGTGTCAGCAAAATCATCAATCAAAATAATTACAATGACATTATCAATTTATATCAAACTTAAGCTTATTTTCATATTTTTATCAAATCTATACTTTTTCAAATAAGCATATACGAAAATTTTCGCCAAGTTCATAAGCATTCAACTCAAATAACATGTCAAAATAATCATTACGAGCAATTAAACAAGTCTCAAATGGCATTATCTTTCTAAAATCAAGTTCATGAATTTTAGACTTGAAAAAGTCCACTTTAATTCTCAAAATCATGTTTAGGCTCAAAGTTTGGATCATTTAACTACCTAGACATGTTACACTATTCAATTTAGCAACAATTCATGACAAAAATCGGCCATAACCTGTTTATATCAAAAAGCCCCAAATTTGCTCAAGAACACAAACCCTAGATTATTTAAAATTTGAAGTTTAAGGCTTCTAATCATGTTAAACAGCATCAATCTAGGTTATACAAGCATAATACATAAACAATTTAAGCATAATTACACTAAAAAGCATCAAAATCAAATTGAAAAAAAAATGACTCAAGAACATCAAATTTCGGATTAAATGGTGTTTAGGTGTAGAAATTTACCGTTTTTCTTGAGTAATTCTTAGATAGCATCCTTCTCAACATGATTTTAGCAAAAGATTTGGTGATTAACGGTTAAAAATTGGGATTTTTGGGGTGTTTTTGGGTGTATTTTCGGGGTTTTTTCGTGCAGAATTCGCAGTATGTTTTTGGTTTGGGTTGGGGACTGATCTGTTCTGCGGGTATATTTTTTTTCTGATTTTTAGACCCTCCGCGAGTCGCGGTGAAATACCCTTCAAACTCCGCGACTCGCGGAGTTTGTTTTTTTTTTTTTGTTTTTTTTTATAATCATTAACTTTTGAAAACAATTAAGAAATTAATTTTAAAATTTTGTTTCCCTTGTTATTTAGGACGAGGTCGTTTCGGATCGATGTCCTAGTCCGTCTCTCGACAAAATTTTAAAATTTGTCTTTTTGTAGCGATTGTTTTAAAAGCTAAGATTTTTGGGTTTTTTTTTAATGTTTTTGGCATACTTTAATTCAATAAGATTAAAAATAATGATAATAAAAGTTCTCGTCCCTCCCTCGGGTAAAGCAATTTCGGTTCAAAGACCTAGTCTTCAACTTACGATGAATTTTAAAAATCATATTCTTAACTTAATGAGATAAAGTAAATTTTTGTTTTTAAATTCACACAACTTAAATATAAAATTCAAAATTAATATTAAAAATTCACATCAAACTTAAAATTTGAAATGCATAAAATTAAAAATTTATATTTTAAAAATTCACACCAAACTTAATTTAAAAATTCATAAATTCATATCAAACTTATATTAATTTTTCAAATATTTACAATTTTAAAAATATTGATATTACAAAGTTTACAATATTTATAAAGGGTTCAAATATTAATTTTTTAAAAAAAATGGTAAAAATAAAATTAAAAATCTTTTTGTCTTTTTATCCCACTTTAATCAATCAAATATTATCAAAAATATGCGCCCCTCTTTTCGGTAAAGTAATTTCGGTTCCAAGACCTAATTTAACTCATGACGAATTTTTGAAATATTTTGTGTTGATTGATTAAAGATATTTATACCTTAAGAATAAACGTTAAATTTCGCAGTGATGTAATAAATTTTTGAATGATATCAATAATTTCGGTCGCCAAACCTAATTTTATTTAATACCAATTTAATACTTTTTAGCGAACAAATTAGCGTTTATTATCAAAAGGTTAAAAATAAAAATAAAAACTGTACAGACATACCTGTGAAATAGATTTCTTAGTTATATGATCTATCCCATTCATAAGATAGTCGGTTTAATTGATTTTCCATGGCTACATAGGCGTAACCTCGAGCATTCAGTGTCTTTTCTTCTAAACATATGAACGGTCCGTCTCTGCATAAAGTAACAAATTCGGTATTTGAATAGGTTTGATTATTTGAACATTTACCTCCATGTGACCATTTTCCGCATTTGTGACATCGTTCTAGGTGTCGTGCTCTTCTTTTCGCTGCGGATTTTGATTTTCCTTTACCAAATTGTAACTTATTATCTTCGCATCTGGATTCTTTTCTAACTCCGTCCATTCTTTCTCTGATTACTGATACTAATTCACTCGGTAGTATGTCATTATTACGTTTAGTGATCAAAGCGTGTAGCATTAGACCATGGTTTAGTTCACAGGCAGTCTTCATTTTGTAAAAACCTAAAAAAATAAAAATTCAGAATGGGGGGAGAAGACTAGTTCTTTAGGGTCTGCTAGGGAAAGACCATTCGGGTTCCATTTTCGAGAACTACACGAAAACAGACAATCTAACTCTAACAGAAATACATATTATCCTTTAAAGACTTGATTCTCCCCACACTTAGTTAGTTGTGGTGTCGAAATTGTGATTAACTTCGTTGTCGACTTCCATCGGACCATGTATGTAATGTTTAACTCTGTGACCATTAACTTTAAATTCAAACCCATTTGAATTTATTAATTCTATCGTTCCGTATGGGAAAACTCTTTTGACTATGAATGGTCCAGACCATCTTGATTTCAATTTTCCAGGAAATAGCTTGAATCGTGAATTGAAAAGAAGAACTCTGTCTCCTTCTTTAAATTCTTTTGAACTTCTGATTCTTTTATCATGCCATTTCTTCGTTCTTTCTTTATAGATTAACGAATTTTCGTATGCTTCATGTCTTAATTCTTCTAATTCGTTTAGTTGACTTAATCGTAGACGTCCGGCTTCATGTAAATCAAGATTACATGTCTTCAAAGCCCAAAATGCTTTGTGTTCAATTTCTACTGGAAGATGACATGCTTTTCCATAAACAAGTCTAAAAGGTGTGGTTCCAATTGGAGTTTTGTAGGCTGTTCTAAAAGCCCAGAGTGCATCCTCCAATTTAATGGACCATTCCTTCGGATTTGATCCTACGGTTTTCTCTAGAATACGTTTTAAAGCTCGGTTGGTATTTTCAACTTGTCCACTTGTTTGTGGATGATATGCGGTGGAGATTTTATGAGTTACTCCATATCTTTTAAGAACTTTCTCAAGTTGATTATTACAGAAATGAGTACCCCGATCACTTATTAAAGCTTTCGGTGTTCCAAACCTTGCAAAAAGACGTTTTAAAAAGTTGACTACAACTCGTGCATCGTTAGTTGGGAGAGCTTGTGCTTCCGCCCATTTAGATACATAATCAATGGCTACGAGTATATATAGATTATTATGAGATTTTGGAAATGGACCCATAAAGTCAATACCCCAAATGTCAAATACTTCACATACTTGGATGACATTTTGTGGCATTTCATCACGTTGACTTATTTTTCCGGCCCTTTGACATGCATCACAGGATTTGCAAAGAAGGTGTGCATCTTTGTAAATTGTAGGCCAATAGAATCCAGCTTCATAAACTTTTCTTGCTGTTAGTTGAGGCCCATAATGCCCTCCTGTTGGTCCTGTGTGACAATGGTTTAAAATTTTACTAGCTTCATCTCCAAATACACATCGGCGTATTATTACATCGGGACAACTTTTAAACAGATGTGGATCTTCCCAGAAATATTGTGTTATATCACTGAAGAATTTCTTTCGTCTTTGGTATGATAATCTTTTTTCAAGGAATCCACAAACTAAGTAGTTTGCATAGTCTGCAAACCATGGGATTTCTTTATAATCTATCTTCAATAGATATTCATCAGGAAAGTTGTCTTGTATGGCCGATTCATTTAGAACTTCTAACTCAGGATTTTCAAGACGAGAAAGATGATCAGCGGCGAGATTTTCTGCTCCTCTTTTATCTCGGATTTCAATATCAAACTCTTGTAAGAGTAAGATCCAACGGATTAATCTTGGTTTAGCATCTTGTTTTGAAAATAGGTATCTAAGAGCAGAATGGTCGGTATAGACCACCGTTTTTGCTAGAACGATATATGATCGAAATTTATCAAAAGCAAAGACAATAGCAAGGAGTTCTTTTTCAGTAGTTGTATAGTTTGTTTGTGCTCCTTGTAACGTCTTACTAGCATAATATATAGGTTGAAATCGTTTTTCAATCCTTTGTCCTAAAACGGCTCCCATTGCAAAATCACTTGCATCGCACATTAGTTCAAATGGTAGATTCCAATTTGGTGTTATCATGATCGGTGCATTAGTGAGTTTTTCTTTAAGAATATTAAAAGATTTGATACATTCATCTGAAAAGATGAATGGAGCATCCTTTTCTAGGAGTTTATTCATAGGAGTGGCAATTTTAGAAAAATCTTTTATGAAACGTCGGTAAAAACCGGCATGCCCTAGAAAACTCCTAACTCCTCTAACATTGGTGGGATGTGGAATTTTAGCAATTACATCTACTTTAGCTCTATCCACTTCAATTCCTTCTTTTGAAATTTTATGTCCAAGAACGATGCCTTCTTTAACCATGAAATGGCATTTCTCCCAATTAAGTACTAGATTTGATTTTTCGCATCTAATTAGCATTCGTTCCAGATTAACTAGACATGATTTAAATGTATCACCGAAGACTGAAAAGTCATCCATGAATACTTCCATGCATTCTTCTATCATGTCGTGAAAAATCGCCATCATACACCTTTGAAAGGTTGCAGGGGCGTTACAAAGTCCAAATGGCATGCGTTTGTAAGCAAAAGTACCATAAGGGCACGTGAATGTGGTTTTCTCTTGGTCTTCGGGTGCTATTGGAATTTGAAAATATCCGGAAAATCCATCTAGAAAACAATAGTAACTATTTCCGGCTAATTTTTCCAACATTTGATCTATGAAAGGTAAGGGAAAGTGATCTTTTCTGGTGGCGTCATTTAATTTTCTATAATCAATACATACACGCCATCCTGTTACAGTCCTAGTAGGAATAAGCTCATTTTTCTCATTTGTAATGACATTCATGCCACCCTTCTTAGGTACGCATTGAACTGGGCTTACCCATGGACTATCAGAGATTGGATAAATTAAACCTGCATCTAGCAGTTTAATAATCTCTTTCTTAACTACATCTTGCATATTAGGATGTAGTCTTCGTTGGCGTTGCACATACTTTTTATGACCTTCTTCCATAAGGATTTTATGTGTGCAATACGAAGGACTTATTCCTTTAATATCATGAATCTTCCATGCAATGGCTGGTTTATGAGCTTTTAACACAAAAATGAGTTGTGATTTTTCATTTTCAGTAAGAGAAGACGATATTATTACAGGTAATTCAGATTCACCATGTAAATAAGCGTATTCCAAATGGTTTGGAAGTGGCTTTAACTCTAATTTCGGAGGTTCTTCTATCGATGATTTATATCGATATCTGTCTTCTTCTTTTAGCATTTGAATTTCTTCTGTTGTTGGTTCATATCCATTAGCTATAAGTGTAGCTAACATTTCAGCTTCATCAATTGGTTCATTACCTTCTCCTAAAGAACATTCTCCTGTTCCTTGTAATTCTGGAAATTCTTCTAATAATTCTGCATGTGCATCTATAGTTTGAATATAATAACATGTATCATCTGCAGATTGTGGTTGTTGCATTGCTCTATCAACTGAAAAGGTAACACTCTCATCCTCTATACTTAGGGTCAATTTCTTACCGAACACGTCTATCATTGCTTTAACCGTGTTTAAGAATGGTCTTCCTAATATGAGAGGAACTTGAGAATCTTCTTCCATGTCCAAAACAATAAAATCTACTGGAAATACTAAAGTACCAACTTTAACTAGCATGTTCTCCATTATCCCTCTAGGATATTTTATTGATCTATCGGCTAGTTGTATGCTTATTCTGGTTGGTTTTAATTCTCCAAGGTCTAGTTTAGCGTATAGTGAATACGGCATTAGATTTATACTAGCACCTAAGTCTGCCAATGCTTCTATTGAACTAAGACTACCCAGAAAACATGGAATTGTGAAACTTCCTGGATCAGATAGTTTTTCTGGTATCTTATTCAACAGCACTGCTGAACAATTAGCATTCATAGTAACAGCCGAGAGTTCTTCCATTTTCTTTCTATTTGAGATTAGATCTTTCAGGAATTTAGCATATCTTGGCATTCCTGAAATCACATCAATGAAAGGAAGATTTACATTTATCTGTTTAAACATATCCAAAAATTTGGATTGCTCGGCTTCAAGTTTCTCTTTCTTCATTTTACTCGGATAAGGAAGTGGTGGTTGGTATGGTTTAACATAAGGTTTATCCTTAACTGTGTTATTTTCATTAATTTTTTCAACTACCGGTTCTTTTTCCTTATCTTGATCAGGTTGTGGTTCTTGTGGAGTAGGAATAGTTACATCAGAAGTTACAGGTATTTCAGGTGGTTTAAGTGTTGTACCACTTCTTGTGGTAATAGCTTTAGCTGTTTCATTCCTGGGGTTAGCATTTGTATCACTTGGTAGACTTCCCGGTTTTCTTTCACCTATTAATCTTGCTAGGTTACTTACTTCTTGTTCTAGATTTTGAATAGAAGCTTGTTGATTTCTAAATGCTTGAGCATTTTGTTCATTAGTTTGTTTCTGAGATGTGAAAAACTGCGTTTGAGTTTCAACTAGCTTCGTCATCATATCTTCTAAATTTGGTTTTTTATCATCGGTTTGTTGTGGTGGTTTGTTTTGAAAATTCGGTCTTTGCTGATTATAAGTATTATTGGATACTTGTTGATTGCTAGGACCTTGTTGGTTGTTGTATGGAATATTTCGGTTATAATTCTGGTTTTGATTGTAAATCGGTCTTGGCGGTTGATAATTATTCTGATAATTATTTCCAGGCCTTTGGTTTATGTATGAAATATTCTCTCTTTGTTCCATTGTTAATTCAATACTGAGACAATCTTTTGTCAAATGTGGTCCTCCACACTGCTCACAACTAATTCGTATTGAGTGAATATCCTTAGTCATCTTTTCCATTCGTCTTTCCACAGCATCTATCTTTGCGGAAATGGAATCTAAGTCATGACTAGAATCGGCTCTAGCTGCTTTAGATGATCTAACGATATCTTTTTCTTGGTGCCACTCAAGTGAGTGGGAAGCAGTGTTATCAATAATTTTGTAAGCATCAGTTTCGGTTTTCTTCATAATAGAACCACCAGCTGCTATATCTATGTCTTTTCTTGTAGTGATGTCGCATCCTTGGTAGAATATTTGTACTATTTGACAGGTGTCTAAACCATGTTGCGGACATCCTCTTAACAACTTTCCATATCTTGTCCACGCCTCATATAAAGTTTCATTTGGCTTCTGTGTGAACGTAACAATTTCTGCTTGAAGTCTTACGGCTTTAGATGCAGGAAAGAATTGTTTAAGAAATTTGTCAACTAAAACGTCCCATGTATCGATCGCCCCTTCAGGTAACGATTCCAACCAATCTTTGGCTTCTCCCTTTAAAGTCCAGGGAAATAACATGAGATATATCTGTTCATCCTCCACTTCTCGTATTTTAAATAGTGTGCAGATCCTATTAAAGGTACGTAGATGTTCATTTGGATCTTCCTTCGGCGCACCACTAAATTGGCATTGATTAGTCACCATGTGTAAAATTTGTCTTTTGATTTCATAATCTGGCGCATTAATGTCTGGATGAGTAATTGCGTGACCTTGGCCAGTGCGTTTAGCTCTCATTCGGTCTTCCATACTTAAAGGTTCCAGATTCTCCATAATTGAATTTATTGAATCGGTATCACTAGATGATTCTGATTTAATGGTTCGTTCCTCAACAATCTCTGTTTGAATGATTGGTGATTCCGGAGGAAGGTTTAGTGGTTCAGGATCTACGAACCGTTCCTGAATATTTTCCGGATTCTCAATTGTGAGGTCGGGTTTAAAAAATGGATTATCGGAAATTTGAACTGAAGTACTTGGTCTACTGGATGACGATTCTAAAGAAAAATTAACAGCGGTTATATTTGCTAAATGTCTTGATCTAGTTACAGGTGGTGAACGTACAAAAGGTGATGAACGTCTTGCTCGGTGCATTAACTGAATATCCTATTAGTTTTTAAAAAGGAAAGAAAAATTATAATAAGTTATCCAATCAATAGACTTTTCTGATTTTGCCCACGTTTCGAATAGCCAAAAGATGCAGCAGAGGGGCAGGATTCGTTTGGTCTCAATATAATTGAGGACTGTTTGGCTCCAATAACCCGGTCCACGTACAAATCCAACTATTACTACGAACCAGAAAATTTTGATGTCTATCAATTTAACCACTCAAAATAAATTTTCGTAATTTTAAGAAATTTAGATAAGAAGTAGAATAAAAATCTATGTCCTAAAACTAGAATAGCGAGAAATAAGAAAGAAAAAGAGTTCGTCGAAAAAGGTCGAAAAAGAAAAAAAATGGTTGAAAAATAAAAGGTGACGGAAAAATAAAAGAAACTTATAAAAACTTAAAAATACTTGACTAACCTAACCTTATTACTACAACTAACTTAAAATTATAATCGCAAATTGAAATTACTAATTGGAATGATAATTGATACATAGTAAAAGGTCTAAAAATATTAAAGCTTACAGGAAAAACTAAATCCCAAATGGAAATAACTTAAAAAGAAACTAAAACTTAAAATGGCGTCGCAAAATTCTAAAGTACCTAAATCTTAGTCTAAAGAAAAAGCACTTAAGGAATTCTACGGCAAAGCCTAAAAATCTAGGAGTAAAAATAACTATAGCAAAAACTAAGTTTAAAATTAAATATGAGCTAAAAATACAAATATTACGCTACAATGATTAAAAAGGGACAAAATATAAAAATATACAAAAAGTTGTAAAAAGTACACTTTTTATAAAAATATTATTTTTATATTATTTATTTTATTAAACTATTAATTTTACATTTTAATAAAACTAATTTAACTAAATAAAACAAATTAAATAAAAAGTAAATCTTAAAATAAAACTAATAATAATAATAATAATTATTAGGGTTAAATAATAATAATAATTAATTAATACCCGTAATTAATGCTGAATTAGGGCTTCTGTCGCCTGTCAGAGAAGCTCCGCAAGTCGCGGTAGTTAATGCATCAAACCCCGCGAGTCGCGGGGTTCAGAATTTCAGATCTGGAGCAGTTTGAAATTTTTACGCGTTTTTTTTTTATTTTCTGTTTTCTGTTTTTTCTATAAATAAAAGATATTTAATAAAATTTATATTATTATAAACTAAAATAAAGATAAAGAAACTTATAAAACTTAAATATTAAAAAAAAATACTAAAAAATACTTATATTTTTGTTTTTCTTTTTATATTTTTGAATAATTAACACGTATTTTTACAAAAACGAATTTTTAATAGAAGTAAGCTAAAAAATCTTTTTTTTTTTTTTTATATTAGCGTTCCGCTTCCGGCTTTTAAGAGATGTCCCCGGCAGCGGCGCCAAAAATACTTGATGTTATGCGAGGTGTATATAAAATAGCTTTTATTTTACTAGGAAAAACTATTAAATACGATACAATTTTACACAAGATATTTATTTATTTATAGAATGGATATATACTTAAACCTTGCTACAACACTTATAGGCAGTGTACCTAATCGTACAGTAGTGTAGTTTTTAGTAAGTCCGGTTCGTTCCACAGGGAAATCTTTAAACAAAGCTCAACGCTATATTAGTTTACTTTTATAAAAATACAAATATATATATATATGTAATATTATTATTATAAAGGGGGGTTTTTACCGTTTAATGACCGGTTTGTCGATTTTAAAACTTTAGTCGCAGTTAAAACCTAATGTAAAATATTAAATAAATAAAAGACTTAATTTAAAGCGTAAAGTAAATAACGATAATGAAATTGCGAATAATAAAAGTGCGATAAATAAACTTGCGATAATTAAAAAGTACGATAATTAAAAATGCAATTAAATATAATAACAATAAAAAATGCGATAATTAGAAGTGCAATTAAATATAAAATAAAGGAAATTAAATATGAAATAAAAGAATTATGCTTATTTAAACTTCCGTAATCATGATGTTTGACGTGTTGATTTTAGTTTTATGCCCATGGGTTAATTGTCCTTTGTCCTGGATTATTTAATATGTCCGTCTGGTTTTTGTCCATAACAGTCCATCAGTCATAAATATAAAGTGCGAGTGTCCTCGTCAAATTATTATTATACCCGAAGTTAAATATTCCAACTAATTGGGGATTCGAATTGTAACAAGGTTTTAATACTTTGTTTAATGAATACACCAGGTTATCGACTGCGTGTAAACCAAGGTTTTACTACTTTGTTAACAATTACACCAATTACCCTTGAATGTAATTTCACCCCTGTTTTAATTATTCTAGTGGCTATTAATCCATTCCCGTGTCCGGTTAAATGAACGATTATTCGTACATATAATTACCCCACCCATCGTGTCCGATTGAGTGTATATGGTAATTTATAGGGACGCCCAATTGTAAATCTTTATATTAACATTAACAAACTTTCATTTAGTTAAACAAATATAAAGCCCATTAATAGCCCATAGTCTAATTTCCACAAGTGTCGTTCTTTTGTCCAAACCCCAATTATGGTACAAAGCCCAATTACCCAATTGTAGTAATTAGCCCAACATCATGATTACTTCATTTTAAATAAGCATAATAATAACTTAGCTACGAGACATTAATATAAAAAGGTTGAACATAACTTACAATGATTAAAAATAGCGTAGCGTTACACAGACATAATTTCGATTTACACCCTTACAATATTCGCTAACATACCCTTATTATTAGAATTATAATTATAATTAAAATTAAAATATAAATTATATATATATATATATATCGTATATATGAGAGAAGAGAGAAATAGATTATGAAAAATGATCAGAATTCGGTTTGCTTTATAGGCAGAGTCGATTTTTGGGGCTCCGCGACTCGCGGCAAAATCCTCTTCAAACTCCGCGAGTCGCGGAGAATGAATTTACAGCTCACACCCTTGGAGTCTTTCTCTGCCGACGGTTTTATAATATATATATAATATATATATAATTAATATAATTAATTATATATTATATTATATTTATATACATAGTTAACTTGTAATTTTTAGTCCGTTGCGTCGAGCGTTAAGAGTTGACTCTGGTCCCGGTTCCGGATTTTCGAACGTCCTTGCGTACAATTTTATATTTTGTACTTTGCGTTTTGAATCTTGTACTCTTGTAATTTCGAGACGTTTCTTATCAATAATTGGAACCTTTTTGATTGTCTTTTGTACTTTTGAGCTTTTTGGTCGTTTGCGTCTTCAATTCGTCGAATCTGTCTTTTGTCTTCACCTTTTATTATTTAAACGAATATCACTTGTAAATAGAACAATTGCAACTAAAAGCTTGTCTTTCTTGAGGAATAATGCTATGAAATATATGTTCTTTTTTAGCATTATCAGTCAACTGTTTTGTTCTTGGAGAAATTAGAGCTTGTTTTGATGTTTTAAGTTCAATTGACGATTTCAATAGTTTTTAGGAATGATTTGAAACATGTTTCATGTTGTAAAGATTGTCCAAAACGAACTCAAAATTGAAAACAAAATTTTTTTTTTCTAGCTACGAGTAAGCAGTAGGATTTTTTTTTTGTTTTTTTTCTCATTTTTTTTATATTATGAACACATTTTTATTTTTTGTTTCATGTTTGTTTAGAAGTCCTAAAACCATTTTGATGATTGACTATTAAGAATGAAGTTGTTTGATTGTTTAGATTTTGGTGAAGAAGATGAAGTGGGTTGAAACATATAATAGATAAGTATTTGGGTTTGTATTATAAATTAGAAAAACTGAAATGGAGGAATGGTTAAGGGTGTTGATGAGTGAGTGAGAGGTCTCGGGTTCGTGCCCGGCTTGGTGCAATCTTTTTAAAACTGACTCCTAAGGTAGTTTTATACTTTTAAAAATTATTATTATTATTAATATTATTATTATTATCCTTAGTCAGGTATTTCTACAATTATTAATTTTGCAAAACAAAAGATATATATGTAAAAATATTATTACATAAAATATACTAATATTATATAAAATTATGTTTCAACTAATATTATTGATATAACATTAATTAAATATCAAATAAGTATCATAATATATTATAAGAATAATTAATACATAACAAATATATAAACTTAATTGATTTATACTATAATGTGTTAATACTTGATATAGGTTCGTGAATCCGAGGCCAACCATGCATTGTTCAATGTCGTCATATGTATTTTTACTACAAAATACAGTATTGTGAGTTTCATTTACCTTTTTACCCTTTATATTTTTGGGCTGAGAATACATGCGCAACTTTTATAACTGTTTTACGAAATAGACACAAGTAATCGAAATTACGTTCTATGGTTGAATGATCGAAACTGAATATGCCCCTTTTTATTAAGTCTGCTAATCTAAGAATTAGGGAACAGACACCCTAATTGACGCGAACTCTAAAGATAGATCTATCGGGCCCAACAAGCCCCATCCAAAGTACCGGATGCTTTAGTACTTCGAAATTTATATCATGTCCGAAGGAGGATCCCGGAATGATGGGGATATTCTAATATGTATATTGTGAATGTCAGTTACCAGGTGTTCAATCCATATGAATGATATTTTTGTCTCTATGCATGGGACGTATGTTTATGAGAAATGGAAATATGAAATCTTGTGGTCTATTAAAATTATGAAATGATTATTTATGTTAAACTAATGAACTCACCAATCTTTTGGTTGTCACTTTAAAGCATGTTTATTCTCAGGTACGAAAGAAATCTTCCGCTGTGTATTTGCTCATTTTATAGATATTACTTGGAGTCATTCATGGCATGTTTCAAAAGATGTTGCATTCGAGTCGTCGAGTTCATCAAGATTATTATCAAGTCAATTATAGTTGGATATATTATGAAATGGTATGCAAGCCTGTCAACTTTCGATGAAATGAAAGTTTGTCTTTTCAAAAACGAATGCAATGTTTGTAAAATGTATCATATAGAGGTCAAGTACCTCGCGATGTAATCAACTGTTGTGAATCGTTTATAATCGATATGGACTTCGTCCGGATGGATTAGGACGGGGAGTTAAAGTTGGTATCAGAGCGATGGTCTTAGCGAACCAGGTCTGCATTAGTGTGTCTAACTGATAAGTCGTTAGGATGCATTAGTGAGTCTGGACTTCGACCGTGTCTGCATTTCAAAAGTTTTGCTTATCATTTAGTGTCAAAAATTATTTGCTTATCATCCTTAAAGTCTAGACACGTCTTACTGCCTCTATTGCATAGACATTGTATAGATAAGTTCATATCTTAGCGTATATGTTATTGTTACCTTTGCCTGACAGCTTCCGTAGATTCCTCCATAATTTATGGGATTTTAGTATTATATATGCATATGTAAATTATGTATTGCAGGGTACTAATCTACATCCTATAATCTATTTCTTATCGAAAATCCTTCATCTGATCGTACGAGTTGAATTCCTCAAGCAGTTCGAATTCCTCGGATTCCGATGGCTATTCCGATATGGAGTTTCACCTATCAGCGTCATCGGAATGAATCAATCAATCAGTCATCCCCAATTCATCTGATGAGTTCGTAGTCAACTTAATCAATGGAGACGCGAAGAAGGCGATCCCTTCCATCAAACGAATTCACCTATTGACAATGAACCTGAAGCATTTACCGGCGAACCTGTTCGAGACACCATTTTCTCTCTCACTTCCAGAGTTTCTCGTCACGATCATATACTATCTCAGATTCTAAACCTCATTCATCTGCTCGTTCGAACCGACAATCATCTTAGTATAATATAAGAAGTCAACGAGCTTCACGCCCGAGTTGTAGCCTTGGAAAAGATAGTGCAAAATTTACCAGCTTCAGCAACATCACCGGCATCAACAGTACCATCAATAACAGTACCAGTACCATCAACAATCCATGCCTCAACATCTCACTCTGTACCTCAAGTATAATCATCGTTCTACGTACCGTTCTACATCATTTATCTTCGTTCGACATGGCGATTATGTAATCTCTAATGTTTTAGAGATTATATATTCTTGTTCCAACAGTAAATCAAATGAGTTTAATATCATATTGACTCATTAAATCCATGATTACATCTGAAGAAAATATATATGTATATATATTTTCATAAAGATTGTAATTAAAAATTCTTGTGTACAAACTGTTAATGGTGAAAATATTTTAACGGGTAGGTAATACCCGAGGAGTATTTAGATTTCACATTAATAAGTTACACTGTATATTCTTCGAATATAATTCAACAGTCGTTTACTATCCTACTTACGTCCACCGATATACAAATCCGTTCACCACAGAATAACCATATTCATCCAATTTCATATTTGGATTTTGATTTATCAAAAATCAAGTGGCATAATGAAGGAAACATTTGACAAAATAAAATTTGTTAGAAACAAACAAATTAACTATGAGAAATTTTGTTAAGAATCCACGCTAACTGTTCCTAACTAATAGTTCCCAGCTAACTGATTACACTTTATTTATCGCAATTTAATTATCGCAATTTACATTCGCGCAATTTTATTTATCGTCATTTAATTTCTGTTATTTACTTTACGCACTTTATTTATCGTCATTTAATTTCTGTTATTTATTTTTACGCACTTTAAATATCGGAACACGTATACAAGGTTTTGACATATCATATCGACCCATCTATATATATTATTTGGAATAACCATAGACACTCTATATGCAGTAATGCGGGAGTTAGCTATACAGGGTTGAGGTTGATTCTATAATAATATATATACTTTGAGTTGTGATCGAGTCTGAGACATATACGGGTCACGACACGTATTAATTAATTCGAATATTATATAGTAAACTATATATGAATTATTATTTGTACACTGCTAATTGTGGACTATCAACATTGGACAATTAAAATGAATTAAAATATTGATTATAACATATGAAATTAAACATTTCTTCAAGTTTGCCACTTAGTCTCATCTTAAACCTCATTTGTATCTTGACGATTACAGTCTGCGTTCAAACCTTTCATGATTCTTGAAAACACCTCAATCGAGAGGATGAACCAACCACACTTCATCTACGGAAGAAAAGATTTATGCATATAGTTATGCACCTAAGAAACTCTCGGCAATTGAGTAAAAGTTTAACACGTAGCCGCGTCAGATCCTTTGGCATTTATTAGCAAAAATAACTTTGCGATCCCTTTTCAAAGTAGCCAATTTTGTCACAGCTTCAGCAGGTCAACTTCGACTTTTCATTCGAAGTAACCTTACTATAAATCCTGATATATACAATTACCCTTTTGATACCGGAGAATTCTTTTATATTCCACCATATTACCAGCAGACGTACCAGCAACCTTGTTGCTTCTTGGCTTAAATCTCTCTGACAAATCATTATATTTATTCATTGAAACCCTATCATATACTCATCCGCAACTTGTAACGAGAACTGCCATACCAATTACCGGGAATCAGCAATCAGTACTTTGAAAACTCACAGCATATCTACATCAACAGTTATATGTATGACATTTATCTCTTAGAATTATGATCTCTCATTCTGAAATTCTGAAAAGCACTCAGTCACAAATCAATACTCTGAATATTGAAAAAAGCTGAATGAAGCAGCAGAAACCATAGACAACTATAAACGCCCTTAATCATCGGAAGTTTGATGATAAAGAATAGTATGTTGAAAAAGCTCAGAAAAGTTAGAACTGGAAAACTGATTGAGCAAACTACGAAGGAGTCTTTGAACAAATCACAAGAACTAAGCTTGTACATCAAGAATCCTGATGATTATGTTTATGATGAAATCTTTAGCGAATACCTTGCTTCTGACTCCAAACTCTTGCGGATAAATTTTCTTCACCACCCTTCGATATTAGAAATTCCAAGATATCATCGTATCTTTCATTATAAATATCCTCTATATTTCTGAAGATATTTTCATAACTATTCTAATCTGAAATCATTAATCTCTTAGTGCTATCAGTGTTACATCATATAGAAACTGTTAGTTTCTATATTCTGTAAACTTTTGAGCTTAAAATATGAATGTTATTGAAGTAATGTTCGGAACCGAAGCATGAGTTAGTATAATATAATGACACTTGATCAACGTGATTATATTACAATAAGTCATGCTGAGTTTCTAAATGGAACATGATGATTCACAGATCATAACGTCATCATGTGCCATGTTACACGACTCTTACGTTCTGTCTAATCTATAAACATATTAAGAACATATTTTTCTTGATAGTCCTATCTTTCCTTGAATTCTGGTAATTTAACAAATCAAATTGTGCTATTACCATTTCTTTCTTAGGGCACTAACAATGTTCATTCTGAAACTTATATCTGCGAATTCTGGACCATTACCAGAGATGCACAATCGCAAGAAGAAGAAGAAACGAAGGGACAAAGCTCCGAAATATAAATTGGAGTATAAATCGCAGCAAATAAGGGGGGAAGTATTAACTGTGGATGACAGTGATTATAGGAGACATGAATAGGGACATTGAAATATAAGGAAGAATATAAAGCCCAACAACAACACCGAAATTACAAACTGTGGATATCAGTGCGTATAGCAATATAAAGACACGGGAGGATTATAAATACAATAATCCCGAGAGCATAGTAGAAATAAACAGATTCATTCTGTGGAAGTTGGAAAAGGAGAATGATTGTTACGACAGTCAGGATAAGGACAAGGATTAGAATTAGATTAAGCATTTTCACAATCTTCTGGATTTGGGAATTGAGTATAGAAGTGGTGAAAACTAATGGAACGGAAAAGGTAAATTTATAATGGAAATATCAGATGTAGTAATCAGGACAAATCGTCGCATTTAATTATAGAGATCTTAATTTCCTTATTCGCCAAATAATCAAATCTTTTAGATTTCGAAGATTTTCTTTATATCCCTTGAATTCCGGAATTTAATCAAGATGACTTCAAAAGTTAAGACAAACTTTATTTTCTAAATTCAACCCTGACTCTGTCAAAAGTTAAGATGAATCTTTACTTTCCTATTTCACTCTTTGGTGATAGCTTCATTCGTGCTCTTCGAATAATCGAATTATTTTATCTGTATTATGCAATAATGATAAAACTCTATTTATCAGCTCATATTCGTCAGGAAAACATATTTATCGTTAGCCATGACGATCTCACTCAAATTTCAGGACGAAATTTCTTTAACGGGTAGGTACTGTGACGACCCGGGAATTTCCGACTAAATTTAAACTTAATCTTGATATGATTTCGATACGATAAGCAAAGTATGTAATGTTGAGTCTAGAAAATTTTGAAACAATGTTCATATATTCAATTGACTTTCGACTGTTTCCGATGATTCACGAACCATTGCTTGTAAATATGTGGATATATATAAATATGTGTATATATAAATATATGTATAATATATATAATAACATGAACATTAATAAACTATTATATACATTTATTGTTATAAATAAATATGTACAATAAAATACATTGTAATAAAAACTATTATTTTATATGTATATATATTTTAATCATTTAATATATATTTATGTGAATAGTAAATTTTGTTATTTAAAACTCTTTATATATATACATAGTGTATATTAAATATATTTAATTTTGAGCTTAAATGGTAAATGTCTGTAACTTTCGGTTGACGTTTAATTATTTTAAAATAGATCTAATATATATATAAGAAGTTCTAAAATAAATGTTGTTTCAAAATTTGATTAAAAAGACAATAGTTTTGATAAATATTTTTTTTACCATTTCAATCTAAGTTTTTGTACTCTGTACATATAAATTGGAACAGAAAATAAATATTTTTCGAACCTTTTTGATCAGGTTTCAAACAGGTAATGAGTGAAATAATTAAATATGTTTAATCAAAAAAATTGGGATTTTTAGGAACACTTTTATATGTTAACTGTTTAGCAATGGACACAATATAATACTCCGTGAATTAGATATTATTATTAAAGAAACCATTATTTTTTTTATCATTAATAATATTATTATCATTTTTTATGATTTTTGTATCATTATTACTTATTATTATTATGGATATAATGATTATTATTATTATTATTATTATTATTATTATTATTATTATTATTATTATTATTATTATTATTATTATTATTATTATTATTATTATTATTATTATTATTATTATTATTATTATTATTATTATTATTATTATTATTATTATTATTATTATTATTATTATTATTATTGATGGAATTCAACATTTCAACAAGTTCTTTAAATAAACATATTCATGAAACCAATTCATTTAGAGTTAAGAAAGTGGAAGCATGTTATTAAGAAAGCATGTTAATATGTTAAACCACTTAAATTGAATTCCATGAAGACATCAAGTCTTGAAGCTATACTTACAAACTAAAGAGAAGGAACAAGGAATAATACCTCCTCAATATAGATTGAGGGCTGTTTTGGACAGCAATGTGATGATGAAGATGATGGATTTAGAGCCTCTAACTTGAAGCCTCAAGTTTGAAATACCCACAAGCTTTGATCACCAACACACCCTTTGTATTTAGTTAGGATTTAGAACACTTGAATGTGATAAAATAGCAAGCAAAGGAACCCCCTTTTACTTCAAAACAGTTCGGCAAAATGGATAGCAGAACCAGAATTTTGAAGCCTATTTTATGCGTGTTATTATCTCTCTCTTGAGTCAAGGCCTTGGTTGATACATTAGCATGCACCTTGGCACTTGTGTGTTATTAAAAGTAAACATTAACAAGGCATGCTTGTGAGTCTAGGAGTCACAAATTCTGCACTATCTATATTATATAATAATGTATTTATACATATATATAAACTAGATATATATATAAAACATGTATATATTTTTATGTTACTTTTATATTTTATAAACCCTTTTATAAAATATAACACAATATAATCATTTAAACTTATAAACAATTATATATAAATTATCCAAATAATTTATCTCAAGTGATAACATTTTGAAAAACTGATTTTCTAAAATCTAAGTGTCGCGTATTTATTTAATGATCCATTCATTAAGATTAAATACGATTAAGGTGTCGGCAAGCTTGTTATTGGGTATGACCCGACTTGGATCATAACATATTAGCCACATTAATTTAATATGTCTCTTGGGCATACGAAAAACCTTCAATTATTATTATTATTATTATTATTATTATTATTATTATTATTATTATTATTATTATTATTATTATTATTATTATTATTATTATTATTATTATTATTATTAATAATATATTTATTAATTATTAATATTAATAATAATAAAAAAGTCAAGAACTAGTACCATTCCGTTACCCATTTCAATCCAACTTTTTCAAATTTTGTTTTCTGTCTGTAATCTGTTAGATGTCCATTTCACAACTCAATTAGGATCAATGCAATCACTCTATAAAAGAATTATTCTGCAATTCATTAAGTAAAACATAAAAAATCACAAAATAAGCTCGACACTCTGTACATTCATCTTTTTCACCATATTTTGATTTTGAATGAATTTTCAAAATGTAATAATGCAGTCTTGTTAGGAATCGTCTATCTAAACTATCTATAAGTTTTCAATCTTCAATTCTTTCTATCAATTTTTAATTTGAGAGTCAAAGTTTTGATTTTCAAAGTCAACTAAGTGTTCTTGAATCAAATTTGAGTTTGTTTTGATATCTCCAGTTAATTTGATGATCCATAAAGTTTATAGGAATGATTTGCAACACAATTCATGTTGTAATCATAACCTATAACACTCTTAATCTAAAAATCAATTTTTGAGTTCTTGAGTTCTTCACAGTAATATACACTAACGTAAATTCGAAACAAATTTCAAAAACTAAAAATGCAGAGTTGTTAGGAATCATTTACTTAAACTTCCTGCAAAATCTCAAGTTCCAATTCTTAATAACGAATTCGAATTTGCGAGTCAAAGTTAAATTGTCAAAAGTCAACTGTTTTGTTCTTGGAGAAATTAGAGCTTGTTTTGATGTTTTAAGTTCAATTGACGATTTCAATAGTTTTTAGGAATGATTTGAAACATGTTTCATGTTGTAAAGATTGTCCAAAACGAACTCAAAATTGAAAACAAAAATTTTTTTTTTCTAGCTACAAGCAAGCAGTAGGATTTTTTTTTGTTTTTTTTCTCATTTTTTTATATCATGAACACATTTTTATTTTTTGTTTCATGTTTGTTTAGAAGTCCTAAAACCATTTTGATGATTGACTATTAAGAATGAAGTTGTTTGATTGTTTAGATTTTGGTGTAGAAGATGAAGTGGGTTGAAACATATAATAGATAAGTATTTGGGTTTGTATTATAAATTAGAAAAACTGAAATTGAGGAATGGTTAAGGGTGTTGATGAGTGAGTGAGAGGTCTCGGGTTCGTGCCCGGCTTGGTGCAATCTTTTTAAAACTGACTCCTAAGGTAGTTTTATACTTTTAAAAATTATTATTATTATTAATATTATTATTATTATCCTTAGTCAGGTATTTCTACAATTATTAATTTTGCAAAACAAAAGATATATATGTAAAAATATTATTACATAAAATATACTAATATTATATAAAATTATGTTTCAACTAATATTATTGATATAACATTAATTAAATATCAAATAAGTATCATAATATATTATAAGAATAATTAATACATAACAAATATATAAACTTAATTGATTTATACTATAATGTGTTAATACTTGATATAGGTTCGTGAATCCGAGGCCAACCATGCATTGTTCAATGTCGTCATATGTATTTTTACTACAAAATACAGTATTGTGAGTTTCATTTACCTTTTTACCCTTTATATTTTTGGGCTGAGAATACATGCGCAACATTTATAACTGTTTTACGAAATAGACACAAGTAATCGAAATTACGTTCTATGGTTGAATGATCGAAACTGAATATGCCCCTTTTTATTAAGTCTGGTAATCTAAGAATTAGGGAACAAACACCCTAATTGACGCGAACTCTAAAGATAGATCTATCGGGCCCAACAAGCCCCATCCAAAGTACCGGATGCTTTAGTACTTCGAAATTTATATCATGTCCGAAGGAGGATCCCGGAATGATGGGGATATTCTAATATGTATATTGTGAATGTCGGTTACCAGGTGTTCAATCCATATGAATGATATTTTTGTCTCTATGCATGGGACGTATGTTTATGAGAAATGGAAATATGAAATCTTGTGGTCTATTAAAATTATGGAATGATTATTTATGTAAAACTAATGAACTCACCAACCTTTTGGTTGACATTTTAAAGCATGTTTATTCTCAGGTACGAAAGAAATCTTCCGCTGTGTATTTGCTCATTTTATAGATATTACTTGGAGTCATTCATGGCATGTTTCAAAAGATGTTGCATTCGAGTCGTCGAGTTCATCAAGATTATTATCAAGTCAATTATAGTTGGATATATTATGAAATGATATGCAAGCCTGTCAACTTTCGATGAAATGAAAGTTTGTCTTTTCAAAAACGAATGCAATGTTTGTAAAATGTATCATATAGAGGTCAAGTACCTCGCGATGTAATCAACTGTTGTGAATCGTTTATAATCGATATGGACTTCGTCTAGATGGATTAGGACGGGGCGTTAAACCATCGGCCGAAACCCACCATCCCACCCCTTTTCTTTCCACTTTGGGCCACTAGTGACTAATCCATGCTAATTTGTGTTAGGCCCTAACTATATAATACAAGACTTAACCTAATTTTACTGCATAATAACCCTTACAAAAAAAAGGCAGTCGAATCTCTCCCTGGCTCCCTCCCATCGTCGACCAACACCATCACCACCATACCTTCATCTTTCAAAATTAGCAAAAGTGTTCTACACGAATCGCGTTCATCTCCTCGTTCTCTATCCATTGGTATAAACAATTTTGTGATCTAAGGTATAATTGCATAAACCCTAATTCTTAAAATCGGAATTTTATTAAAGTTTCATATTTATGTTGTCAATTGCTCAAGTCTATACGCGTACGTGTTAATTGTAATCGTTATTTTGATTGTTTGATGCGCTAGGGGTTTAAAAACGAATTTGTATTTGTTTGATCAGAAAAATTAAGTTTCTCAAATGTTAAATATTATGTTATATTCAGATTCCTTGCGAAAAACTATTGAGTTTAGGCTTTGGATTCACTTGATTTCATTTTCGTATGATTAAGTTATGTCGATTTGAATTATCGTTGTGTTTTTGTTGCTTGATCAGAAATCTGGTATTGATAGACAACTAATTGGCATGTGAGACTTATACCACTAAAAATATAATTTAAAAACACTCAATTTAGACTAGGATATCATGTCGTTTGCTTATGTATAGCCTGAGATATGCTCGAATTAGTGTAAAAGTAGTTTTATACAGCACTTGCATGAAAATAACCTTGTATGAAAAAATGTGTTAACTTCTGTGATTAAAGCTTTGCATATTTGAAAAGTAGACAAAAAGTAATTCATCTTTCATGTGATATCATAGGCTAATTGTATCTAGATCTTCGGATAATCGCGTGCGAATGTGACTAACTAAATGAGAATCGAATCTGTAAATTGAACATGGTTTTGTACTCTGTGGATTATGTGAATTGTTTTAGCATGTATGCTTCTGTAAAATGAAACTTAACATGATATTTGACTTATTGTTATTTTATGTCAATCTCTGACACCTTATGCATTGGGCACAATAGATCCATACTTTATGTGAATTCTGATTTGAGCTGAAAACTGAATGTTCAACTTGCACGAATAAACTGTACAAATTGGCTAAACAAAAGTTGCTAGATTTTCGATATGTGTTACTTTGATTTGTCCTTGAACTATGGCCATTGGTATTGTATCAATTTCATGTTCTTAACTCCGGTTATAGCCAAAATGAAATCAGCGCGCGGTCAGAAACTGACTTGGCAAACCCCAAATGTATCCCTTCTGATTCCTGACTTTTAATTGTCGTATGAATCCCTGAATGGACTTTTTGGAATCGATTTTAAGTATATTTATGATCTGGAGTTTTTCATATTTAATTGAATTTTGTACTATGAGATAATGTGCTAAGTACGCTACGTGTTCATAAACTTTGTGCATGACGATAAACTGAAATTGTGAAAATGATCATTCATGACCTAAAACGTATTGTTTGACTTAGGTTTGACATGTTGACCAATATTTGACATGAACCTAATGATGTTGACTTTAGTTGACCACATTGACCAAGTTTGACTTTCGGTTGACTTTGTTTGACTTGCATGATATAGTTGACTTTTACTTTGAAACGCGTCGATTCGAGCAATAAGACAACGTACACTATGAAACCACACTTATATAGGATACATATATTGACCAACCTACATACGTATACTTAGGTTGCATTACTCGGCTATATCCCGTATAAGTTATTTGTTCACTTTTCATTCCGAGCTTATTCAAAGGTGAGTCTACAGTCCCGCTTTTTACATATTTTCAGGGATGAGAATACACGCTGTTATATTTATATTTTCAAATACTTTTATATTGACATGTGTACTACACATATGCATAATGAGTTTGTTCAAAAAGCCTCTAGCTTGAATACTTTTACTACCATCGGTGTAAGCACAATTTAGATGGACGGATCCGTTAGGTTGACAACCTCAACCGCTATAAAAATAGTGGTGCATTTACTTTGAACATTAAATACATTTGAACAAGTGTATAACATTTTACGAGGTAAGGTCGGGTATAGTGGCTTCTATACTCGGGTCATTGCTAGTATTCAGGTGCTCGGTTTATGCAAACAATAGAATCTCGTGGTCAAGGAAACTAAACTATTTTTCTGATAACTGTTTTTCAGATACTGTTACATTACTTTAAACCTGTAGATTCACCAACATTATTTGTTGACCTGTTTTTGCGTGTTGTTATTCTCAAGTCCTTAAGAGGTATGCTTCCGCTGTGTTTGCTGCATGACTGGCCGTGGAGTCAGCATTTGATTTTAAAGAACATTATTTACTTTCGCATTTAAAACTTTTATACTGTTTAAATAATGTTGGCTTGTGGTTACGATCACATCAGTGTTTCTATTTTGGGATTATTAACTTATGTTTTTGAAAGTTAATTTTTAAATAAAATTAAATTCGATTGCTTTAAACGTCTCATATAGAGGGCGTAACTGTTAACTGTGGGACCTGAATTAACACGCCGTCAGATGGTAATTTGGCGGGGTGTTATAGTTGGTATCTGAGCTAACGGTTCGTAGGGAAACTAGGACTTGCATTAGTGTGTCTGATTTGGTCATTAGGACGCCTTGATGAGTCTAGACTAAGACCGAGACTTAGTTATTACATGAGTACTTTGTGACTAACGTTATTTACTTGACTAATCTATTTTGTTTGTGTTCTTTTACTATGAGTTAGATGTCACAGGATTCAGGAAGCATTGACAGCGACATTGACTCAAGTGTGGCTGAGGTGAATGCTCCAGCCCCAGCACCAGCACCTGCTCCGCATCGGATACCTAACCATCCCGTGAACCTTTATGCATTGGATTTGGTTCATACTAACCGTAACAGGGATATTGTTGATCGTGTTAACGCCTTGAGCGATATTGCTAGGACATATCCGCACCCCGATGATCTTGAGAGAATGGAGGAAAGAGTCACGGGTATAAATACTTATACGTACGAGGCTGAAGCGAGGTTCGTTGAGATGGCAAGATTGATAGCAGCCTTAACCGCCAGGGTTGCTGCGTTAAAGGCGGAACGTAATAGGCCGAGGAATGATGGACCTGCCTTCCGTACCCGACAGAAGAGGAAGTGAAGGGTCGTTGACCATGAACTTCTTTTCCTTTTTCATCCGCCATACTTTCTTTATATAATAGGACTTACCGGGTGTTATAAACCGGGCTATTAGCACATTTTGTTTATTGTTTGGTTTACTACTTTGGAATTTGGTTTATCACTCTTGGATTTTATTTATATTAATGGTGGATTCTGCTATTAGTAACTATTATCTTTTATTGCATGCGGTAATATTCTATATTTAGTAAATTTGTATGATCATAATACTTGTGTTATGTTATACTACTACTATTGCCATTAATGTTACTACTTAGTGTTACTATCACTACTATCGCTACATAACACCAGTACCACTACTACTACTACCACTAGTGTCACTACTATCACTACTTACACTACTTCTCACTACTAGCGAATCTTTTCGTACTATTATTTACTAGTCTTCAACACTCGTTGCTAGTATATTTTTTTTAGTAACTCTGTTTTTCATTGATCTTACCTCGATGTATTGTTTGTGTAGAAGGAGACCATGTTTACTACTAAAATGCTCGAGGCTCAACTGGAAGAACTCGTTAACCAGCGTGTGACGGAAGCTCTTATAGCTGCAGGTTTTGATTGCACGATTGAGAAATACTGTCCCCGATGAGAGCGGATAAGGTGGGAAAGTGAACTTCTGAACCTAAGGGTCATTGGAAATGACATTGCTAGTTACACTAACTGATTCCGGGAGCTATTGTTGCTTTGCCCACATTTGGTCTCATCAGTGGAAAGAGCAATCGAGAGGTACATGTCGGGATTACCGATGTAAGTGTTTGGTTTTGTCCTCTCCCATCAACCAAAGACAATACTCAGAGTCATCAACATGACGATAAATAGAATGAAGCAAGTTAGCCGATCGGAAGGAAAAGAGATGCCCCGTAACTTTGAGAAAGGATCTTCATCCAACACGAATTACAAGGGAAAACTACCATTGTGCGGAAAATGTGGAAAGCACCACCATAGGGGATGCAAAATGCTGGTTTGCACCAAGTGTCAAAAGAAGGGTCACCTGGCCCAAGATTGTAAGGTCAACACCAATAAGAATAGGTGTTTTATGTGTGGCGAAGCAGGCCATTACGCGAAGGACTGCCTGAGGAAGAAGAAAGATGGACCCACTCAGGGAACTGCAACCACCTATCACCTCAGTGGGACATGCAATGACCTTAACTCAAATAAAGGTATGTTCTCGTCCAACTATTTTAGTGTTTATGTTTTGTTTGATACTGGCGCCTATAGAAGTTTTATATCTAAGGATATTTGTCACAATGTTAATAAACCTGTTTCTTCCTTAGATAATGTGTATTCCATAGAACTAGGGAATGGTAAATTGATGAGAGCTGATAAGATTTATTGTGATTGTACTTTGACGTTAGAAAGTAAGCCCTTTAGCATTAATGTGATACCTATTAAACTGGGAAGTTTTGACCTTGTGGTTGGAATGGACTGGTTAGCTGATAATAAAGCCGAGGTGGTCTATGACCTAAAGGCTATTCGTATTCCTATGGCTGACGATGAACCTATGATGATTTATGGTGAAAAGAATGGCTCACAATTACATCTCATTAACTGCTTGAAAGTCCAGAAGTATGTGAGAAAGGGATGTATTGCGTTCTTGGCTCATGTAAGCCAAATTGTACCAGAAGAAAGGAGACCCGAAGACATTCCTATAGTTAAAGAATTTCTTGAAGTTTTTCCAGAGGAATTACCTGGTCTCCCACTGCATCGATAAATTGAGTTTCAGATAGATTTAGTGCCAGGAGCGGCACCAGTGGCTCGCACACCGTACAGACTTGCACCCCCAGAACTTCAAGAGTTGTCTAGTCAATTGCAAGAGTTGTTAGATAAGGGATTTATTCGACCGAGTTCTTTGCCTTGGGGAGCTCTGGTCCTGTTTGTTAAGAAGAAGGATGGGTCGATGAGATTATGTATCGACTACAGAGAATTGAACAAGCTAACAATCAAGAATCGGTATCCGCTATCGAGGATTGATGACTTATTTGATCAGCTACAAGGATCTAGTTGTTATTCAAAGATTGATTTGAGATCCGGGTATCATCAATTGAGAGTCAAAGAAGCTGATGTCCCGAAGACAGCGTTTAGAACACGTTATGGGCATTATGAGTTTACAGTGATGTCGTTTGGTTTGACGAATGCACCAGCAGTGTTCATGGACCTCATGAACCGTGTGTGTAAGTCATACCTAGATAAATTCGTCATTGTGTTTATTGATGATATATTGGTGTACTCCAAGAACAGAGAAGAGCACGAGCAGCATCTACGTTCGATATTGACTATGCTTAGAGAAGAGCAGTTGTATGCAAAGTTCTCTAAGTGTGACTTTTTGTTACCAGAAGTACAATTTCTTAGCCATGTTGTAGGGGCCAATGGAATACAGGTCGATCCAGCAAAGATTGAGTCGGTTAAGAATTGGGAAACTCCAAAGACGCCAACGCAGGTTAGGCAATTTTTGGGTCTAGCTGGTTACTACCGGAGATTCATTGAAGGATTCTCTAAAATTGCCCGACCATTAACCGCGTTGACTCATAAGGGCAAGAAGTTTGAGTGGTCAGAATCGCAAGAGACTGCCTTTAAGTTGTTGAAAGAGAAGTTAACAACTGCACCAGTATTGTCTCTACCCGAGGGAAGTGAAGATTTTGTTGTTTATTGTGATGCCTCACGTCAAGGAATGGGTTGCGTGCTTATGCAATGAAATAAGGTTATTTCTTATGGATAGCATCAGTTAAAGATTCACGAGCAGAACTACACTACGCACGACCTTGAGTTAGGAGCTGTTGTCTTTGCACTTAAAATGTGGAGACACTACCTGTTTGGAACCAAGTTCACTATCTTCACTGACCATAAGAGTTTACAGCATATATTCGATCAGAAGTAGCTCAACATGAGACAACGACGTTGGATGGAACTACTTAACGATTATAACTGCGAACTTCAATACCATCCAGCAAGGCGAATGTTGTGGCGGATGCCTTAAGTAGAAAGGAGCGAGAGAAACCTCTTAGGGTTAAAGCGCTTAACATAGTTGTCCGTACGAATCTCACATCACAAATCCGCGAAGCACAACAAGAAGCCATGAAACAAGAGAATGTTGATGTTGAATTTCTCAAAGGGATGGATAAGAAGTTTGACATCAAGGAGGATGGAACACGGTATTTTGCTAACCGAATTTGGGTACCAAAGTTCGGTGGCTTAAGAGAACTAGTGTTGGAGGAAGCACACAAGTCGAGATACTCAATTCATCCGAGATCAGATAAAATGTACCAATATTTGAAGGCATTTTATTGGTGGCCAAATTTGAAAGCTGACATTGCTACCTATGTCGGGAAGTGTTTGACTTGCGCTAAAGTCAAGGCTGAACATCAGAAGCCATCAGGATTATTAACTCAACCAGAGATTCTCCAGTGGAAGTGGGAAGGTATTTCCATGGACTTCATCATGAAACTGCCGAGAACGGCGGGAGGTCACGATACTATTTGGGTTATCGTAGATCGTCTCACTAAGTTCGCACACTTATTACCGATAAGGGAAACTGATAAAATGGAGAAGTTGGCTCAAATCTACATTAAGGAAGTCGTCTCTAGGCATGGAGTGCCTATATCCATTATATCCGACCGCGACAGTAGATTTACTTCCAGGTTTTGGCAATCATTACAGAAAGCAATGGGGACCCGTTTAGATATGAGTACAGCATATCACCCCAGACGGATAGCCAGAGCGAACGAACTATTTAGACTTTTGAGGACATATTAAGAGCGTGTGTCATTGATTTCGGAAACGGATGTGATAAGTATTTACCACTAGCTGAGTTCTCATACAATAACAGCTACCATGCGAGCATTAAAGCTACACCTTATGAAGCATTGTATGGAAGGAAGTGTAGATCTCCCGTTTGTTGGAGCGAGTTGGGAGATAGTCAGTTGACAGGTCCTGAGACTATTCAGGAGACAACTGAGAAATTACTACAGATTCAGGAACGATTGAGAACGGATCCAAGTCATCAAAAGAGTTACGTCGATGTTAGACGGAAGGACATAGAGTTCCAATTTGGTGACAAGGTTATGCTTAAGGTATCACCTTGGAAGGGTGTTGTACGATTTGGGAAACGAGGTAAACTGAGTCCTAGATATGTTGGACCGCTTGAGATAACTGAAAGAGTTGGACCAGTAGCTTACAGATTGGAACTGCCACAAACACTCAGCGGTATTCATGACATTTTCCATGTATCCAATCTAAAGAAGTACCTAGCCGATGATAATTTGATTATTCCTTTAGAGGAACTACGTATCGACGACAAACTTCATTTCATTGAGGAACCTGTTGAAATCTTGGGTCGAGAGGTCAAATAGTTGAAGCAAAGCAGAATTCCTATCGTTAAAGTTCGGTGGAACACGAGAAGAGGACCAGAGTTCACGTGGGAGCGTGAAGACCAGATGAGGCTGAAATATCCGCAACTGTTTCCCGAGGAAACTACTTCAGCGGACGATCACTAAAATTTCGGGACGAAATTTTCAATAACAGGTGGGTAATGTAACAACCCTGATTTTTCCGTTACTTCCGTTAACCTTCCGTTAGTTTATTTAACGGCGATTATTTAACTTTTATGTGTTTACGTGTATTAAATGTGTATTGATCTTCGGAGGGTTTTAATAATTAATATGGGTTAATATTAATTCAAATAAATATTTCAGATAATGAAATACGATAAAAACGATACGATTTTGATAATAGTTTTTTGAGCAACGAAACGCTCGGGTTTATTTTAATAATTAATTTCATTAATTATTAACTTTTTAAAATATTTAATTTATTGGGTTTTTAATAAATTAAACAATTGGTTGCGTTTAACGATCGGTACGACTAAACGGCACTTAAGACGGACCAAAATTTCACGAAATTGCAAAATACGAGCCCGGGAACACTCCCATGGGGCCCTTCGGCCGAAACCCACCATCCCACCCCTTTTCTTTCCACTTTGGGCCACTAGTGACTAATCCATGCTAATTTGTGTTAGGCCCTAACTATATAATACAAGACTTAACCTAATTTTACTGCATAATAACCCTTACAAAAAAAAGGCAGTCGACTCTCTCCCTGGCTCCCTCCTATCGTCGACCAACACCATCACCACCATACCTTCATCTTTCAAAATTAGCAAAAGTGTTCTACACGAATCACGTTCATCTCCTCGTTCTCTATTCATTGGTATAAATAATTTTGTGATCTAAGGTATAATTGCATAAACCCTAATTCTTAAAATCTGAATTTTATTAAAGTTTCATAGTTATGTTGTCAATTGCTCAAGTCTATACGCGTACGTGTTAATTGTAATCGTTATTTTGATTGTTTGATGCGCTAGGGTTTAAAAATGAATTTGTATTTGTTTGATCAGAAAAATTAAGTTTCTCAAATGTTAAATATTATGTTATATTCAGATTCCTTGCGAAAAACTGTTGAGTTTAGGCTTTGGATTCACTTGATTTCGTTTTCGTATGATTAAGTTATGTCGATTTGAATTATCGTTGTGTTTTTGTTGCTTGATCAGAAATATGGTATTGATAGACAACTAATTGGCATGTGAGACTTATACCACTAGAAATATAATTTAAAAACACTCAATTTAGACTAGGATATCATGTCGTTTGCTTATGTATAGCCCAAGATATGCTCAAATTAGTGTAAAAGTAGTTTTATACAGCACTTGCATGAAAATAACCTTGTATGATAAAATGTGTTAACTTCTGTGATTAAAGCTTTGCATATTTGAAAAGTAGACAAAAATTAATTCATCTTTCATGTGGATATCATAGGTTAATTGTATCTAGATCTTCGGATAATCGCGTGCGAATGTGACTAACTAAATGAGAATCGAATATGTAAATTGAACACAGTTTTGTACTCTGTGGATTATGTGAATTGTTTGATCATGTATGCTTCTGGAAAATGAAACTTAACATGATATGTGACTTATTGTTAGTTTATGTAAATCTCTGAAACCTTATGAATTGGGCGCAATAGAGCCATACTTTATGTGAAATCTGATTTGAGCTGAAAACTGAATGTTCAACTTGCACGAATAAACTGTACAAATTGGCTAAACAAAAGTTGCTATATTTTCGATATGTGTTACATTGATTTGTCCTTGAACTATGGCCACTGGTTTTGTATCAATTTCATGTTCCTAACTCCGGTTATAGCCAAAATGAAATCAGTGCGCGGTCAGAAACTGACTTGGCAAACCCCAAATGTATCCATTCTGATTCCTGACTTTTAATTGTCGTATGAGTCCCTGGCTGGAGTTTTTGGAATTGATTTTAAGTATATTTATGATCTGGAGTTTGTCATATTTAATTGAATTTTGTACTATGAGATAATGTGCTAAGTACGCTACGTGTTCATAAACTTTATGCATGACGATAAACTGAAATTGTGAAAATGATCATTCATGACCTAAAACGTATTGTTTGACTTAGGTTTGACATGTTAACCAATATTTGACATGAACCTACTGATGTTGACTTTATTTGACCACATTGACCAAGTTTGACTTTCGGTTTGACTTCGGTTGACTTTGTTTGACTTGCATGATATAGTTGACTTTTACTTTGAAACGCTTCGAGTCGAGCAATAAGACAACGTACACTATGAAACCACACTTATATAGGATACATATATTGACCAACCTACATACGTATACTTAGGTTGCATTACTCGGCTATAACCCGTACAAGTTATTTGTTCACTTTTCATTCCGAGCTTATTCAAAGGTGAGTCTACAGTCCCGCTTTTTACATATTTTCAGGGATGAGAATACACACTGTTATATTTACATTTTCAAATACTTTTATATTGACATGAGTACTACACATATGCATAATGAGTTTGTTCAAAAAGCCTTTAGCTTGAATACTTTTAATACCATCGGTGTAAGCACAATTTAGATGGACGGATCCGTTAGGTTGACAACCTCACCCGCTATAAAAATAGTGGTGCATTTACTTTGAACATTAAATACATTTGAACAAGTGTATAACATTTTACAAGGTAAGGTCGGGTATAGTGTCTTCTATACTCGGGTCATTGCTAGTATTCAGGTGCTCGGTTTATGCAAACGATAGAATCTCGTGGTCAAGGAAATTAAACTATTTTTCTGATAACTATTTTTCAGATACTGTTACATTACTTTAAACCTGTAGATTCACCAACATTATTTGTTGACCTGTTTTTGCGTGTTGTTATTCTCAGGTCCTTAAGAGGTATGCTTCCGCTGTGTTTGCTGCATGACTGGCCGTGGAGTCAGCATTTGATTTTAAAGAACATTATTTACTTTCGCATTTAAAACTTTTATACTGTTTAAATACTGTTGGCTTGTGGTTACGATCACAACAGTGTTTCTATTTTGGGATTATTAACTTATGTTTTTGAAAGTTAATTTTTAAATAAAATTAAATGCGATTGCTTTAAACGTCTCATATAGAGGGCGTAACTGTTAACTGTGGGACCTGAATTAACACGCCGTCAGATGGTAATTTGGCGGGGTGTTATAGTTAGTCAGACCAATGAGAAAAATGAGCAATTGTTTCGGAACCAACATGTTGCTATACATAATTTAGAGAGGCAAATAGGCAGTCTTGCGAGTAAGATGAATGACAAGAAACAGGGGGAGTTGCCTAGTTATGCGAAGATCAACTCGAGAGGTGAAAATTTGCATGTGATTACTGCTTCTTTGGAAGAGAAGTCAGGGGATGAGAAGAGTACGTTAAAAGTAAAAGAGGTTGAAGATGTTCCACCAGTTGTTAAGAATGAGAAGCCGGTGGTTAAACCGTATAGATCACCAATTCCCTTCCTAAGAAATGGGGTCGAATACGAGGTGGTGGAGAGACCTTCTAACCTTAATAATGTTTGTTTTGCTAGCTCTTTTACAGGTAATTCCAAGATGCAAAAATGCGAAAAGAGGCTAGGAAAGAACAGAGAAGAGAGGAGCATAAAGTAAATTTCAAGGAAATGCAAGAAATTAAGGCTGCACGGGCAGTTCCAATGAAAGTTGAACATTCATTTTTCCACCCAAATTGAGTGATCCGGGTGAATTTATAATTTCTTGTTTACTTACAGATTCTGTTATGTATAATTTGTTGGCAGATTCGGGGGCGAGTTTAAATGTTATGCCCTTAGCTTTGTATAAAAGATCAGGTTTGCGTGATTTAACACCCACTACCATTAGTATAAGTTTATATGACCAAGCCAAGAAACCCACAGTTGTTATGGCACTGAAAGGACCCGTTCATATACATTATAAACGATTCACAATAGTTGATTACATCGCGAGGTATTTGACCTCTATATGATACATTTTACAAACACTGCATTCATTTTTAAAAGACAAACTTTCTATACATCGAAAGTTGACAGCATTCATACCATTTCATAATACATCCAACTATAATTGACTTAATAATAATCTTGATGAACTCAACGACTCGAATGCAACGTCTTTCGAAATATGCCATGAATGACTCCAAGTAATATCCTTAAAATGAGTTAATGCACAGCGGAAGATTTCTTTAATACCTGAGAATAAACATGCTTTAAAGTGTCAACCAAAAGGTTGGTGAGTTCATTAGTTTATCATAATCGATCATTTCCATCATTTTAATAGACCACATGATTTTCATTTCCATTTCTCATAAATATACGTCCCATGCATAGAGACAAAAATTATTCATATGGATTGAACACCTGGTAACCGACATTAACAAGATGCATATAAGAATATCCCCTATCATTCCGGGACATCCATCGGACATGATAAAACAACATCGAAGAACTAAAGAATCCGCTACAACGGATGGGGTTTGTTAGGCCCAATAGATCTATCTTTAGGATTCGCGTCAATTAGCAGATCGGTTTACTAATTCTTAGGCTACCAAGCAAAAGGGGCATATTCGGCTTCGATCATTCAACCATATAATGTAGTTTCGATTACTTGTGTCTATTTCGTAAAACATTTATAAAAGCGCATGTATTCTCAGTCCCAAAAATATATATTGCAAAAGCATTTAAAAAGAGAGTAATGAAACTCACTCTACAATATTTTGTAGTAAAAATATTCATACGACGATACTGAACAATGCAAGGTTGGCCTCGGATTCACGAACTTATATCATTCATATATATATATATATATATATATATATATATATATATATATATATATATATATATATATATATATATATATATATATATATATATATATATATATATATTAAAACATATAATTGTATTCGAATAAATTTATATGTTATTATTAGTGATATAATTTTTGTATTAATATCTTATATATATCAATGTATATATAACAATATTATTATAGTTAGGTTTTGTATTTAAATATATTTTTATATAACTATTTTTCGTTTGCATAGTTAATAATTATAATAATACCAGTTTTAAGGATATTAATAATAATGATAGCAATAATAGTAATATAAATGATAAAAAGATAAATATAAATGATAATTTTTAATAAAGATAGTAACTTAAATAATAAAATTATATGATAGTTTTAATAAAAATCTCAAGAATCATATTAATGATCCTAAATATAAAAGTTGTATTATTTTTACAATGAAAACATTAGTTTTGATTCTAATTTCAGACTTAATAATACCTAATACTAATATTTTGTAATAATAAATATAAATATGATAATAATATTAATATTAATGATAATAATAAATTGCATTATGATAGTGATAATAATACTAATAATACTTATTGTTAATACTTAGTGATAATAATAATAATGATGATAATATTACTATATACATATAATCATATTCTAATGTTACTACAATAATAATCATCTTGATAATAATAATAATAATCATAATAATAATAAATATAGTGATAATAATAATACTTGTAATAATTAGTAATTTTACTTAGTAATATCAAAAGTGATAATAATAATGATTATATTATTAACTTTAACATAATAACAACACTAGTTAATAATAATAATAATAATAATAATAATAATAATAATAACAACATTAATAATAATAATAATAATAATAATAATAATAATAATAATAATAATAATAATAATAATAATAATAATATTGAGAATAAGAGTGTATACCCTTCTAATAAGCTTTTTATAAAAAGAACGCCCCAAACGAGACTCGAACCCGTGACATCCCGCTCACACCCCAACACCTCAAACCAATCGACTGCTCCTGTTTTTCTGAAGTATTCCAGTTTTAAATTTATATTACCCGTAATAATTTTTGTGTTTATATCCATCTTCTTCTTCACTATAAACGAATCCAAATCAACATAAAATCATAACCACGAATTACACTTTCGATTTAAGACTTATTCTCTAACTTATAAACACTTATTTTGTGATAAATTGGTTTGAATAAAAAAAATAAAGGGAGCAAAACAGCTGCGCTGTTCGGCGTGGAAGAATAAAAAAAATTGGATTTTCGAAATTTAGAACGTATTAGACGATACTTATAACATCAAATAGGTTAGAAATCATCAATGGAAACTTTAAAAATCATTAATTTTATCAGAAACTTCAAATCGAAAACGAATTTGGCGAAGAACAAATTAGTTGACTTTTTTTTCTCAAAACTTTGACTCCAAAATTCATGATCAAAACGAGGAATTGGATACTCAAACTTTGCAGATAATTTGAGTATAAGGTACCTAACAAAACAACAATTTTAGTTTTCGAAATAGATTTGAATTTAGGTATTTAAAAAATAATAATACAGAGTATCGAGCATTATTATCTGTTATCTTTTCTGGTTCACAGCAGGACCTTTTTATGAATTGCTATCGAATAATTTAAGTAACAAACAAGAATTGATGGTGGATTGTTTTGTAATGGTGATTTTTCGACAAGTAGTCACAGGGTAACAGAAGAACAAAGATATAAATCTCCTATATTAATAAAAAGAAACACGTATAAATATGTAGATATACAACTGTAATTATATGTATATATATCTTATAAATCAGTTTATCTGTATATTTATTTATATATATAATCAGTATTTTTGTATGTATTTGTATCTGATTATATTCTGTATTAATAATATATACGTATTTAATAATAATATTACTACTAGTAATAATTATATAAATAATAATAATGAAATTAATAATACTGATAATATTATAATTAATAATTAATAGTATGAATAATGTTACTAATAGGTTACATTAATAATAAAAATAATTATAATAATCTTAATAATTTTAGTAATAATGATAATACTAATAATAACAATATTAGTAATAGTAGTAATTAGTATTAGTAATAATAATTAAAAATTTAGTAGTAACAATTAACAATAATAATTTTAATACTAATAAAATTAATGGTATCTATAACAATAATAATAATTGTTAATGATAATATCTAGTAATAATACTAATATTAATCATAATAACTAAAATTATAATTTTACTACTAGTTATAATAAGAATGATATTAATAATGATAATAATAATGTTACTAATAATAATATTACAACAAATCAAATGTATCAGATTTCACACACACACACACACACACATACACACATATATATATATATATATATATATATATATATATATATATATATATATATATATATATATATATATATATATATATATATATATATATATATATATAATGATATTAACAATATTGATATTAATGTTAATGTTTATGAAAGTAATAATTTTAATATAACAACTATATTTTAACTTATATTATATTATTAATTATGTACTACATTATATAATAACTCTTATCGAATATTTATTATTTATTTATAAAATTTATATGTATTACAATATATACATACTAATAATTATACACAGAAATCATATATATATATATATATATATATATATATATATATATATATATATATATATATATATATATATATATATATATATAGATTCATTTTAGTTTACACTTAATTATTTTGTATTTTATTTTACATATTTAATTCTAATGTTTATATTTTATAATTTCACTTTATTATAAACATATTTACATTTATATATGTATACATATTTATTTACAAACAACTGTTCGTGAATCGTCGAGAAATGTCAAAGGTCAAATGCATACATGAAAAATAGTTCAAACATTTTGGGACTCTGTGTTAATAGACTTTGCTTATCGTGTCAGAATCTTATAAAGATTAAGTTTAAATTTGATCGGAAATTTCCGGGTCGTCACAGTACCTACCCGTTAAAGAAATTTCGTCCCAAAATTTGATTGGGATGGTCATGACTGACAATAAGTATGTTTTCATGACACATACGAGCTGAAATTTTGAGTTTTTATCATCAGTGAATAATATGAACCAAACAATTCATTTATGTGAGGAGTGCAAGTGAAGCTGTCACAAAAGAGTGAAATGAGAAATTGCAAGTTCGTCTTAACCAGTGACGTAGTCACGGTTGATTTTCGGAATTCAAAGGATTTAAAGAAAATCTTCAAAATCTGAATAAGATTTGGTTCTTCGAATATTAAGGAAATTAGGATCTCTCTAATTAATGCGGAAATCTGCCTCGATTTCTTTATCAGATATTTCACTATAAATTAACTTCTTCCGTTCCATTACTTTTACCACTCCTATACTAAATTCCCAAATTCAAAAGATTTTGAAAATGCTTAATCAAGTTCTGATCCTTGTCCTTATCCTGACTATCGCAACAATTATTTTCCTTTTCCAACTTCCACCGGAGGAATCTGTTTACTTCTACTTCGCCCTTGGGGTTATAGTGTTTTTAATTCTCCCGTATCTTTATGTTGCGATAAACATTGATATACACGGTTTGTAATTTATGTGTTGTTATTGGGCTTTATATTTTCCCTTATATTTAGGAGCTCTTTGCCTTTTTATTCTCTTCTCGACTCTAAGTACAACAAGTAATGGTCCAGATGTAACGACCCGCACTTTTCCGATCGTTCTATACTTATGAGATTAATATTTACATAAATTAAACCTTACCAACATGATAAGCAATCCAAATTGTTGAGACTTATGTTTTTGAAAAGAGTTTTACACAACGTTTGACCGTCTAGTTTGACCGATGATATCACGAACTATACAATATATGATAATTATACATACATATTTAACATGATCTAAGGATGTTTTAATATCTCATTTTGTATTAATAACAAAAAGTCATAAGTATATTTTGAAACTACTAACTTAAGTTTTCAAAACAATAACCTACGTAACGTTATTCGACATAAATACTGATGATTTATAATGTTTATACATATATCGTATAAGTAATGTATTTAATCATTTTTAAAGGGCTTTTATACATAAAACAATATAAGTATATTTACAAAAGATAGTTATATTTGAATTCTCGTTCCGTTTCCTCAATAATCCTATACGTATATCTAGGGTACTATACACAGCTTCTAGAAGTATTTACTATTGGTATATATACCAATAGAAATCTTCAATTATTGGAATAATATGTCATTCATGACATAATAAATTTTAACTTATCTTAGATATTTTCACTAAAAACTAAATTTTCAAGCCTATAAATAAGCACCATTTCTAACTCATTTTTACACATTCATTTTCCAAATTTTACTTCCAATTTTCACACACACTTGCAAGAACTCTCTCAACTTTTATTTTACTACTTCTTTCCAGCAACTTTACATTTTAAACTTGAGGTAAAAACTCTACTTCAACTCTTTTTCAATTCATATATTTAAAGCTATATATATAAGAGTTTATAAACTAGAACATAGTTTGAATGATTTCAAACTTGTTCGCAAACTAAATAGATCCTTCTAACTTAACTTTTAAAATACTTCAAGACCTGTAACATATCTTAATTATATGCTAACTTAACAAGGTATAACTTGGTTTTTCAAAGAACACCTTAAAAACTGAATTTACGACGTCGGAGTGCAACCGGGGGCTGTTTTGGGTTGGATAATTAAAAACCATCTTAAACTTTGAATTGGAGGTTTATTTTCTGGAAAAATGATTTTTACTATGAATATGATAACACATAAAAATTTCATGATTTAACTCAAAGTATAAGTATTTTTAGAAAAATAATCATTTGAGGTTGTTTACATGATGGAAAATGATTAACTTCATAAGTTTCACTAAAGTTTGACCTATGCCGTGTGATTTTGAATACAAACTAAGGTATTTACAGTTCATAGTCTTAAAGAGGGACTCGATCCAAGGAGATGGCAAGTTGAATCAACGAAAACGGAGTTGTAACGAAGAAACTATGACCGAAACAAAATCGGATATCCAAGACTAGTTTAGCCACGAAAATAATTGGGAAAAAATTAAATAAATCACATCTTTTTAAGTTAACATGATATTTTATATATATGTACTTATAATTCAATTTTATATGGTTCAGGATCACCCGTAAACAACACGAGAAGATTAATCATAAGATCCCATGATTGTACGCAACACGTCATTTGACAACACCGGTACTTTATGTACGCAACACGTCATTTGACAACACCGGTACCATGGGTCAAGATTAATCTCGACCAATACATATACGATGGGGTTTTATTTATTTCGTTGGGGGTTTTATTTATTTCATTGCGGGTATATTAAACATCTAAAAATGAACCATTAAAATTGAATTACTAACAACGAACTGCTAACTACGGACTAAGGAATTATTCAAAGTATTAAAAGTATAACAAGTATATATATGTGACGTTTGTTTAAAAAGAAAAGGTATTGATATATTATATATGGATAGGTTCGTGATATCAACCGGAGACCAAGTCAAATTATATATATATCTTCAAGACGAAAGTGAGTATATAGTCCCACTTTTAAACTCTAAATATTTAGGGATGAGAATACATGTATTTTATGTTTTACGTTATGGACACAAGTAACTGAAAAATATATTCTACGTTGAGTTGTACCACTGGCATACTTTCCTGTAGCTTGGTAACTGTTATTTACAGCGGTATTGTAAACGCGAATCCTGTTGATAGATCTATCGGGCCTGACAACCCCAACCGGACTGGACGACCAGTATTCAACGGTTGCACAGTACTTCGTTTTGTGACTACACTTGGTACGGTGTAGTAAGATTTCATATTAAAGGGAATATGCGACGTGATTAAATGTTAAGTATGGTTACCAAGTGCTCAACCACTTAGAATATTTTTATTAAACTGTTTATATACGAAATCTTGTGGTCTATATATATATATTGCTGCCGGCATTAAACCTATATCTCACCAACTTTATGTTGACCTTTTAAAACATGTCTATTCTCAGGTGATTACTAAAGCTTCCGCTGCATTATGTTGAATTTGAGCAGGATCTTGCGTACGCATATTTGTGTCAAAAATAAAACTGCATACCCAAGGATTTGTGCTGTAAAATATGCTCAAAATCGTGTTGTTATCATTATATGTAAAGTTTGTAAGTCGAAGATTATCGCTAAACGATAATCATCTTTTTATTGTCTAAAGCTTGTAACAAAAATAATGGTTATGGTTTGTAATGTATAATATATGCAGTTTCTCTTTTAAAAATGTCGCATATAGAGGTCAATACCTCGCAATGAAATCATACGTTATCTAACACGTTCTTATGGTTAAGGACGGGTTATGACATGTGGTATCAGAGCGGTGGTCTTAGCGAACCAGGTTTGCATTAGTGTGTCTAACCGATAAGTCGTTAGGATACATTAGTAAGTCTGGACTTTGACCGGGTCTGATTTAAAAACCATTGCTTATCATTGTTGGTTAAAATTTATATGTAAATATTATGTAGTACTAATGGGTTAGTTGTTATATGATAGATGTCGGGCTCAAAACTTGTTATCACATTCAGCGACTCCGAACCAGAATCTTCAGATGGTGTTCCAGTCATTAACCTATCCGATGACGAAAATAATATCTTTGGGGAAGACTCACAAATTCCGGATGAACCGACTATAGAGAACCCGGAAAGTGAACCCGAGGAGGAAAGTGAACCCGAGGAGGAAAGTGAACCCGAGGAGGAAAGTGAACCCGAGGAGGAAAGTGAACCCGAGGAGGAAAGTGAACCCGAGGAAGAAATACAGGAAATTACAAAAGACGAGTTCGAACTAGGAAAGAAACGAAAGGCTAATGAATTAGAAAATTCAAATCCCGAGTTTAGTAAGGATGATGTGGCACCAACTCCACTAGACACTACCACCCCTATTTCCGCTATTCCTATTCGTGCTGTCCCGGCATCCAGTTCTTCAGCCCCACAGCCAAAATATAGGCAGACAGCTAGGATAAGCGTTAGGCCATTCCTTGAACCTAAACGTCCTAGAAAATAGACCAAACGATGCGCTGCCGTATTAAACCATGGGATCATATAATGTTTTGTATAATATTATTAGTGTGGTTTGCTTAATGTTCGATATAAGATAAGCATATGTAAAATAGTGAAGTGTGAAATGCAATAATTTTCCATGGTTAAGTATTATTTAGATGGTAGTAATTGATTCTGTACTAAGCTATTAAGTATGGACATTAACGGGTAGGTACTACCCTAGATATAATTATAAAACGCTACTAAGAAGAAAAGGCTTTTATAATAATACCTGGTTCATATTATTAATAAGCTATAATGTACTGTAAATATACACTACATCTATAATATTCCATGTGAATAATTATTTTCTTTTCATTCTTATAGAAGAATATGGCGCGATTGAACCGAATGACGGAACAAGAAATCCAGGAACTCATCAATCAACGAGTGAACGACAGAATGTTATGGGTCGAGGCTGCAAGAGGTGCTGCAGTTAATCCAAATCCTCGTGTGGGGTGCACTTACAAAACTTTTCAAGCTTGCAAGCCCTCATCATTCAGTGGAACAGAAGGACCAATCGGTTTAACCTGGTGGATAGAAAAGATGGAGACTGTGTTTAAAATCAGTGGTTGTGTTGAAAAGGACATGACCAAGTATGCATCGTGCACTTTACAAGATAGTGCACTCACGTGGTGGAAAAATTATGTGAAGGCTGTAGGAGGAGATGTAGCTTATGATACTCCGTGGGAAGAATTCAAAACAATGTTAATCAACGAATATTGTCCAAGGAACGAGGTTAGGAAGTTGGAAGATGAGTTACGAAGTCTGAAGGTTATTGGTACTGAAATCACCAACTACAATCAGCGATTCATGGAATTAGTTTTGCTATGTCCTGAATTGGTTCCAACCGAAGAACGGAAGATTGAAATGTACAAAGATGGTTTGCCCAAAAAGGTCAAGGCAAACGTTACAGCATCGAAACCTAAGACAATTCATGAAGCTATAACCATGGCAAACGAGCTAATGGATCAGGTCATCATGGATAAGAAAGCATCCAATACTGATGTGAAGGTATCAGGTAACAAAAGAAAGTGGAATGGAAATTATGATCGAGGTAACCAACAACAATCTTTTAAGAAACAAGAAACCATACAAGGTGCAGGTGGTGGTTCAAGCTTTGGTTACAAAGGACAAAATCCTTTATGCAACCGATGCCACAAACATCACTCTGGCTACTGTAATGTGGTATGCAACAAATGTAATCGAAAGGGTCATCTTGCTGAAGATTGTAGGGCTCTCGTTACAAATACAAATGGTACCAAGACTCCTGCCACCAATGCAAATAGAACTGCTTTGGCTACCATTACTTGTTATGGGTGTGGAAAACAAGGTCACTATAAGAGCCAGTGTCCGAATCCAGAGAAGAATAATGGATCTGCACGTGGAAGAGCATTTGTTATTAATGCTAGAGAGGCGTGTGAAGACCCGGAGCTTGTTACGGGTACGTTTACCATTAATAACTTATCCGCATCTATTATATTTGATACTGGTGCCGATAGAAGTTACGTGAGTAGAGGCTTTTACGCTAAATTGAATTGTTCATCATTACCTCTAGATGCTAAGTACATGATTGAGTTAGCTAATGGTAAACTAATTAAAGCCGATAAAATTTGCCGTGATTGTAAAATAAATTTAGCCGGAGAAACATTTAAAATTGACTTAATACCCGTAGAATTAGGAAGTTTTGATGTAATAGTCGGCATGGACTGGATGTCCAAAGTAGGAGCTGAAGTTGTGTGTGCCAAGAAGGCAATTCGCATTCCTTGTAAGGATAGAATGCCGGTGATGATTTATGGAGAGAAGGGTAACTCAAAGCTAAAACTCATTAGTTATTTGAAAGCTCAAAAGTGCTTGAAGAAAGGGTGCTATGCTATCTTAGCACATGTTAATAAAGTCGAAAAGAAAGAAAAAGAGAAGTGCATCAACGACGTGCCTGTGGCAAGAGATTTTCCTGAAGTTTTTCCGGAAGAGTTGCCGGGATTACCTCCATTTAGATCTGTAGAATTTCAAATAGATTTAGTACCAGGAGCCGCACCAGTGGCTCGTGCTCCATATAGACTTGCACCGTCCGAGTTAAAAGAACTTCAGAGTCAGTTAAAAGAATTACTGGATCATGGATTCATACGACCAAGTACTTCACCGTGGGGAGCTCCGATTCTATTTGTTAAAAAGAAAGATGGATCTTTTAGGATGTGTATAGATTATCGTGAATTAAATAAGTTAACTATCAAAAATCGGTATCCACTACCGAGAATTGACGACTTATTTGATCAACTCCAGGGATCATGTGTTTATTCGAAAATCGACCTAAGATCGGGCTATCATCAACTACGTGTCAAAGAAGAGGACATTCCGAAAACTGCTTTTCGGACACGTTATGGTCATTACGAATTTTTGGTCATGCCGTTTGGATTGACGAATGCGCCAGCTGTATTCATGGACCTCATGAATCGAGTTTGTAGTCCGTATTTAGATAAGTTTGTTATCGTTTTCATTGATGACATTCTTATCTATTCCAAGAGTGAGCAAGAGCATGAGCAGCATTTAAGGTTGATATTAGAGTTGTTGAGAAAAGAACAGCTATACGCTAAATTTTCTAAGTGTGCTTTCTGGTTGAAAGAAGTGCAATTTCTTGGCCACGTTGTTAGTAGCAAAGAAATTCAGGTTGATCCAGCAAAAATTGAAGCCATTGAAAAATGGGAGACTCCTAAAACACCAATGCAGATACGCCAATTTTTGGGTTTAGCCGGTTATTATAGAAGGTTTATTCAAGATTTTTCCCGAATAGCTAAGCCGTTGACAGCATTAATGCAAAAAGGGAAGAAATACGAATGGACCTCGGAGCAGGAGAACGCATTTCAATTACTGAAGAAGAAGTTAACTACGGCGCCTATTTTATCGTTACCTGAAGGGAACGATGATTTTGAAATATATTGTGACGCTTCGCGACAAGGTTTTGGTTGTGTTCTTATGCAACGAAAGAAAGTTATTGCATACGCATCTCGACAATTGAAGATTCACGAGCGGAATTATACGACGCATGATCTAGAACTGGGAGCAGTCGTGTTTGCGTTAAAGATATGGAGACACTACTTATATGGGGTTAGATGCACTGTGTTTACTGATCATAAAAGTCTTCAACATATTTTTGATCAGAAACAGCTGAACATGAGGCAACGTAGGTGGGTCGAGTTAATAAACGACTATGATTGTGAAATTCGTTATCATCCCGGGAAAGCGAATGTGGTGGCTGACGCACTAAGCAGAAAGGAACGAGAACCAATTCGAGTACGAGCGATGAACATAAAAATTCGCATGAATCTCAACTCACAAATCAAAGAAGTTCAACGAGAAGCACTTACTAAAGAAAATATAGGAAATGAAATAATGAAGAAGTATGAGAAGCAACTCGTTATACGGGAAGATGGAATTCGATATTTTGCAAACCGTATTTGGGTACCGAAGTTGGGTGGATTAAGGAAGTTGATATTGAACGAGGCACATAAGACAAGATACTCGATACATCCTGGAGTTGGAAAGATGTATCAAGATCTTAAGACACATTATTGGTGGCCTAACTTAAAGACAGACGTTGCAACATATGTTGGGGAGTGTTTAACTTGTTCCAAGGTCAAGGCAGAACACCAGAAACCATCAGGGTTACTTCAACAACCAGAAATCCCAGAATGGATTGGGATGGTATTACCATGGATTTCATCACGAAGTTACCAAAGACTGCCTGGGGATACGACACCATTTGGGTGATTGTTGATCGTCTTACCAAATCTGCCCATTTCTTGCCTATAAAGGAAACGGATAGAATGGAGAAACTATTACGATTGTATATAAAGGAAATTGTTTCAAGGCATGGAATACCTATTTCCATTATATCCGATCGTGATAGTAGATTTACCTCAAAGTTCTGGCAATCACTGCAGGAGGCACTAGGAACTCGTTTATATATGAGTACCGCATATCATCCGCAAACCGACGGGCAGAGTGAAAGAATGATTCAGACTCTTGAAGACATGCTCAGGGCATGTGTGATCGATTTTGGAAACGGATGGGATAAGTATCTACCGTTAGCAGAATTTTCGTATAATAATAGTTATCATGCAAGCATTAAAGCTGCACCATTCGAAGCATTGTATGGAAGGAAGTGTAGATCTCCTATCTGTTGGAATGAAGTAGGAGATCGACAATTAACTGGTCCCGAGATCATACACGAAACGACTGAGAAGATAGTACAAATCAAGGAGAGATTGAAAACAGCCCGAAGTTGCCAAAAGAGCTACGCCGATGTCCGAAGGAAACCATTAGAGTTTCAGATTGGGGACATGGTTATGCTAAAGGTGTCACCTTGGAAAGGTGTAATACGTTTCGGTAAAAGAGGTAAACTGAACCCAAGATATGTAGGCCCGTTCAAGATCATCGAACGCATTGGACCGGTAGCTTATCGACTCGAGTTACCGCAACAACTCGCCGGAGTACACAATACCTTTCACGTCTCAAACCTTAAGAAGTGTCTTGCAAAGGAAGACCTCACCATTCCTCTTGAAGAAATCCATGTCGATGAGAAACTACAATTCATCGAAGAACCAATCGAAATCATGGATCGTGAAGTTAAACAGCTCAAGCAGAGCAACATACCAATCGTTAAGGTTCGTTGGAATGCTCGAAGAGGTCCTGAGTTTACTTGGGAACGCGAGGATCAGATGAAACAAAAGTATCCACACTTGTTTCTCGATGACGCAAAATAGGTACAATTTTAAAATTTCGGGACGAAATTTATTTAACGGGTAGGTACTGTAACGACCCGCACTTTTCCGATCGTTCTATACTTATGAGATTAATATTTACATAAATTAAACCTTACCAACATGATAAGCAATCCAAATTGTTGAGACTTATGTTTTTGAAAAGAGTTTTACACAACGTTTGACCGTCTAGTTTGACCGATGATATCACGAACTATACAATATATGATAATTATACATACATATTTAACATGATCTAAGGATGTTTTAATATCTCATTTTGTATTAATAACAAAAAGTCATAAGTATATTTTGAAACTACTAACTTAAGTTTTCAAAACAATAACCTACGTAACGTTATTCGACATAAATACTGATGATTTATAATGTTTATACATATATCGTATAAGTAATGTATTTAATCATTTTTAAAGGGCTTTTATACATAAAACAATATAAGTATATTTACAAAAGATAGTTATATTTGAATTCTCGTTCCGTTTCCTCAATAATCCTATACGTATATCTAGGGTACTATACACAGCTTCTAGAAGTATTTACTATTGGTATATACCAATAGAAATCTTCAATTATTGGAATAATATGTCATTCATGACATAATAAATTTTAACTTATCTTAGATATTTTCACTAAAAACCAAATTTTCAAGCCTATAAATAAGCACCATTTCTAACTCATTTTTACACATTCATTTTCCAAATTTTACTTCCAATTTTCACACACACTTGCAAGAACTCTCTCAACTTTTATTTTACTACTTCTTTCCAGCAACTTTACATTTTAAACTTGAGGTAAAAACTCTACTTCAACTCTTTTTCAATTCATATATTTAAAGCTATATATATAAGAGTTTATAAACTAGAACATAGTTTGAATGATTTCAAACTTGTTCGCAAACTAAATAGATCCTTCTAACTTAACTTTTAAAATACTTCAAGACCTGTAACATATCTTAATTATATGCTAACTTAACAAGGTATAACTTGGTTTTTCAAAGAACACCTTAAAAACTGAATTTACGACGTCGGAGTGCAACCGGGGGCTGTTTTGGGTTGGATAATTAAAAACCATCTTAAACTTTGAATTGGAGGTTTATTTTCTGGAAAAATGATTTTTACTATGAATATGATAACACATAAAAATTTCATGATTTAACTCAAAGTATAAGTATTTTTAGAAAAATAATCATTTGAGGTTGTTTACATGATGGAAAATGATTAACTTCATAAGTTTCACTAAAGTTTGACCTATGCCGTGTGATTTTGAATACAAACTAAGGTATTTACAGTTCATAGTCTTAAAGAGGGACTCGATCCAAGGAGATGGCAAGTTGAATCAACGAAAACGGAGTTGTAACGAAGAAACTATGACCGAAACAAAATCGGATATCCAAGACTAGTTTAGCCACGAAAATAATTGGGAAAAAATTAAATAAATCACATCTTTTTAAGTTAACATGATATTTTATATATATGTACTTATAATTCAATTTTATATGGTTCAGGATCACCCGTAAACAACACGAGAAGATTAATCATAAGATCCCATGATTGTACGCAACACGTCATTTGACAACACCGGTACTTTATGTACGCAACACGTCATTTGACAACACCGGTACCATGGGTCAAGATTAATCTCGACCAATACATATACGATGGGGTTTTATTTATTTCGTTGGGGGTTTTATTTATTTCATTGCGGGTATATTAAACATCTAAAAATGAACCATTAAAATTGAATTACTAACAACGAACTGCTAACTACGGACTAAGGAATTATTCAAAGTATTAAAAGTATAACAAGTATATATATGTGACGTTTGTTTAAAAAGAAAAGGTATTGATATATTATATATGGATAGGTTCGTGATATCAACCGGAGACCAAGTCAAATTATATATATATCTTCAAGACGAAAGTGAGTATATAGTCCCACTTTTAAACTCTAAATATTTAGGGATGAGAATACATGTATTTTATGTTTTACGTTATGGACACAAGTAACTGAAAAATATATTCTACGTTGAGTTGTACCACTGGCATACTTCCCTGTAGCTTGGTAACTGTTATTTACAGCGGTATTGTAAACACGAATCCTGTTGATAGATCTATCGGGCCTGACAACCCCAACCGGACTGGACGACCAGTATTCAACGGTTGCACAGTACTTCGTTTTGTGACTACACTTGGTACGGTGTAGTAAGATTTCATATTAAAGGGAATATGCGACGTGATTAAATGTTAAGTATGGTTACCAAGTGCTCAACCACTTAGAATATTTTTATTAAACTGTTTATATACGAAATCTTGTGGTCTATATATATATATTGCTGCCGGCATTAAACCTATATCTCACCAACTTTATGTTGACCTTTTAAAACATGTCTATTCTCAGGTGATTACTAAAGCTTCCGCTGCATTATGTTGAATTTGAGCAGGATCTTGCGTACGCATATTTGTGTCAAAAATAAAACTGCATACCCAAGGATTTGTGCTGTAAAATATGCTCAAAATCGTGTTGTTATCATTATATGTAAAGTTTGTAAGTCGAAGATTATCGCTAAACGATAATAATCTTTTTATTGTCTAAAGCTTGTAACAAAAATAATGGTTATGGTTTGTAATGTATAATATATGCAGTTTCTCTTTTAAAAATGTCGCATATAGAGGTCAATACCTCGCAATGAAATCATACGTTATCTAACACGTTCTTATGGTTAAGGACGGGTTATGACACCAGAATTCATAGGTATGGTATTTCTAATGAACATGACTAACGTTCTAAGAGAGTGATTATAATAGCACAATCTTGATTGGTTTAATTACCAGAATTCAAGAGAAAAGATAGAGCTATCAGGAAGATATGTTCTTGATATGTTTGGAGATTAAGTAGAATGTAAGAGTCATGTAACATGGCACATGATGACGTTATGATCTGTGAATCATCACGTTTCATTTAGAAACTCAGCATTACTTACAGTAATATAATCACGTTGATCAAGTGTCATTATATTATACTAACTCATGCTTCAGTTCCCAACACTACTTCAATAACATTCATATTTCAAATTCGAATTTTTCAGAATTTTAAAAACTAAAACAGTTTCTTTTATGATATAACACAGATAGAGCGGAGAGATAATTAATATCGGACAAGAATATTTATGAAGATATCTTCAGAAATATTAAGGATATTTGTAATGAAAGATACCATGATATTTAATAATTTTAGAACCAAAGTGTGATGAAGAAATTCATTCACAATGATTTGGAATGATTAAGGAGCAAGGTAATCGCCAAAGATTTCATCAGAAACATAATCAACAAGATTCTTTATGTACAAGTTTAGTCCTTGTGATTTGTTCCGAGTCTCCTTCATGGTTTGCTCAATTCTCTATTATCAAACTTTTGACTGTTAAGGCAGTCTCCAGTTTTCACTGCTTCATCAGCTTTTTTTTTTTTTTTAAAACTTCAGAAAACTGATTCATAGACTAAAGCGTTTTTTATTTTTATTTTTAGAGATTCGAAATTGAAGATCATAATTCTAAGAGATAAATGTTATACACATTCATATAAATGTTGATGTAGAAACGCTGCAAGATTCGAAATACTGATTGATGATTCTCGGTAATTGGTATGACAATTTTTGTTACAAGGTACGGATGAATATATGATACGATTTTAATAAAAAAATATAACGGTTTTTCGGAGAGACTTAAGCCAATGAGTAATGAAGTTGCTGGTAAGTTTACTGCTCATGTGGTGGAATATAAACGGTTCTCCGGTAACGATGACGAAAGGCAAACTTATATATCGAGGTTATAATAAGACTAATCCGAATGAAAATCGAAATTGATTTGCTGAAGCTGTGACAAAATTGGCTAATTTGGAAAGAAATGGCATTGTTATTTTTAGAAATAACAATGCTAAAGGAGCTAGCATAGATACGTGTTAAACGTTTACTTATGTCCCGAGTTTTTTCAGGTGCATAACTATATGCATCAATCTTTTCTTCCGTAGATGAAGTGCGGTTGGTTCATCTTCTCGATTGAGATGTTTTCAAGAATCATGAAAGGTTTGAACGCAGATTGTAATCGTCAAGATACCAATGAGGTTTAAGATGAAATCAAGTGGCAAGCTTGAAGAATTGTTTAGTTTCATATGTTATAATCAGTATTTTAATTCATTTTAATTGTCCAATGTTAGTAGTCCACAGTTGATAGTCCACAGTTAACAGTCCAATAATTCATATATAGCTTAATATATAATATTCGAATTAATTAATACATATCGTGACCCGTGTACATGTCTCAGACTCGATCACAACTCAAAGTATATATATTATTGTAGAATCAACCTCAACCCTGTATAGCTAACTCAAGCATTACTGCATATAGAGTGTCTATAGTTATTCCAAATAATATATATAGATGCGTCGATATGATATGTCAAAACCTTGTATACGTGTCCCGATATTTAAAGTGCGTAAAATAAATAACAGAAATTAAATGACGATAAATAAAGTGCGTAAAGTAAATAACAGAAATTAAATGACGATAAATAAAATTGCGAAAAATAAACTGCGATAAATAAAATGTAATCAGTTAGCTAGGAACCGTTAGCGTGGATTCTTAACAAAATTTTTCTCATAGTTAATTCGTTTGTTTCTAACAAATGTTATTTTGTCAAATGTTTTCTTCATTATGCCACTTGTTAGATTCTGATAGATCAAAATCCAAATATGAAATTGAATGAAAATGGTTATTCTGCGGTGAACGGATACGTATATCGGTGGTTGTAAGTAGGATAGTAAATGACTGTTGAATCAGATTTTGAAAGAATGTACGGTGTAACTTATTAATGTGAAATCTAAATATTCCTTGGGTATTACCTACCTGTTAAAATATTTTAACCATTAACAGTTTGTACAAAAGAATTTTTAATTACAATCTTTATGAAAACATATATACATATATATTTTCTTCAGATGTAATCATGGATTTCATGAGTCAATTATGATATTAATCTCATTTGATTTATCGTTAGAACTAGAATATATATAATCTCTAAAACACTAGAAATTACATAATCGTCATGCATAACGAAGATAAATGATGTAGAACGATGATTAAGTTCGAGGTATAGATTATGATGTTGAGGCGTGTGATGCAGATGTTGTTGTTGATGGTACTGTTGGTGTTGCTGATGGTGGTACTGTTGCTGCCGGTGTTGCTGCTGGTGCTTGTAACCTTTGCACCATATTCTCCAATGATACTACCCGAGTGTGAAGCTCGTTGACTTCTTCTATTACACCAAGATGATTGTCGTTTCAGACGAGTGGATGAATAAGATCTAGAATCTGAGATAGTATATAGTCATGACGAGATACCCCAGAAATAAGAGAGAAAATGCTATTACGAACCGGTTCGCCGGTAAGTGCTTCATGTTCTTCGCCAAGAGGGGAATGTGGTGGATGAAAAGGATCACCTTCTTCTTGTCTCCAATGATTAAGTAGACTACGAACCCATCCCCAATTCATCCAGAATTGATGATGGCTAATTGGTTAGTCCATTCCGGTTATACTCTCTTCGGAGCTTGAGTCGAAATCCATATCGGAATAGTTTTCGGAATCTAAGGAATTTGAACTAGTTGCGAGTTCCGCCTTGTACGGCTAGATAAAGAGTTTTCGATATGAAATGATTTTCGGATATCGGATGATATTCTAATTACATAGAATACTTGTATATAGTACAGAAGATCCCGTGAATTACGGAGAAAATTAAGAAAACGTGTCAGACAAGGTCTAATGTGATGGGATATAAATTTGTCTGTACACCATCTATGCAATAATTGCAATAAGACGCGTCGAGACTGAAAATGATAGGTAGATATTTTTCGACAAAGAACGGTAAGCAAAACTTCTGACATGCAGACCAGGTTCAAGTCCAGACTTATTAATGTATCCTAACAACTACTAGGCCGAAGTCCAGTCTCATTAATGCATCCTAACAACTACTAGTTAGACACACTAATACAAGACCTGGTTCGCTACAACCACCGCTCTGATATCAACTGAAAAGACCCGTTCATATACATTATAAACGATTCACAATAGTTGATTACATCGCTAGGTATTTGACCTCTATATGATACATTTTACAAACATTGCATTCGTTTTTAAAAGACAAACTTTCTTTATATCTAAAGTTGATAGCATGCATACCATTTCATAATACATCCAACTATAATTGACTTAATAATAATCTTGATGAACTCAATGACTCGAATGCAACGTCTTTCGAAATATGCCATGAATGACTCCAAGTAATATCCTTAAAAAGAGTAAATGCACAGCGGAAGATTTCTTTGGTACTTGAGAATAAACATGCTTTAAAGTGTCAACCAAAAGGTTGGTGAGTTCATTAGTTTATCATAATCGATCATTTCCATCATTTTAATAGACCACAAGATTTTCATTTCCATTTCTCATAAATATACGTCCCATATATAGAGACAAAAATCATTCATATGGATTGAACACCTGGTAACCGACATTAACAAGATGCATATAAGAATATCCCCTATCATTTCGGGACATCCATCGAACATGATAAAACAACATCGAAGTACTAAAGCATCCGCTACAACGGATGGGGTTTGTTAGGCCCAATAGATCTATCTTTAGGATTCGCATCAATTAGTAGATCGGTTTACTAATTCTTAGGCTACCAAGCAAAAGGGGCATATTCGGCTTTGATCATTCAACCATATAATGTAGTTTTTGATTACTTGTGTCTATTTCGTAAAACATTTATAAAAGCGCATGTATTCTCAGTCCCAAAAATATATATTGCAAAAGCATTTAAAAATGGAGTAATGAAACTCACTCTACAATATTTTTTAGTAAAAATATTCATACGACGATACTGAACAATGCAAGGTTGGCCTCGGATTCACGAACCTATATCATTCATATATATATTAAAACATATAATTGTATTCGAACAAATTTATATATTATTATTAGTGATATAATTTTTGTATTAATATCTTATATATATCAATGTATATATAACAATATTATTATAGTTAGGTTTTGTATTTAAATATATTTTTATATAACTATTTTTCGTTTGCATAGTTAATAATTATAATAATACCAGTTTTAAGGATATTAATAATAATGATAGTAATAATAGTAATATAAATGATAAAATGTAAATATAAATGATAATTTTAATAAAGATAGTAACTTAAATAATAAAATTATATGATAGTTTTAATAAAAATCTCAAGAATCATATTAATGATCCTAAATATAAAAGTTGTATTATTTTTACAATGAAAACATTAGTTTTGATTCTAATTTCAGACTTAATAATACCTAATACTAATATTTTGTAATAATAAATATAAATATGATAATAATATTAATATTAATGATAATAATAAATTGCATTATGATAGTGATAATAATACTAATAATACTTATTGTTAATACTTAGTGATAATAATAATAATAATAATGATGATAATATTATTATATACATATAATCATATTCTAATGTTACTACAATAATAATCATCTTGATAATAATAATAATAATCATAATAATAATAAATATAGTGATAATAATAATACTTGTAATAATTAGTAATTTTACTTAGTAATATCAAAAGTGATAATAATATTGATTATATTATTAACTATAACATAATAACAACACTAGTTAATAATAATAATAATAATAATAATAATAACAATAATAATAATAATAATAATAATAATAATAATAATAATAATAATAATAATAATAATAATAATAATAATAATCTTGAGAATAAGAGTGTATACCCTTCTAATAAGCTTTTTATAAAAAGAACGCCCCAAACGAGACTCGAACCCGTGACCTCCCGCTCACACCCCAACACCTCAAACCAATCGACTGCTCCTGTTTTTCTGAAGTATTCCAGTTTTAAATTTATATTACCCGTAATAATTTCTGTGTTTATATCCATCTTCTTCTTCACTATAAACGAATCCAAATCAACATAAAATCATAACCACGAATTATACTTTCGATTTAAGACTTATTATCTAACTTATAAACACTTATTTTGTGATAAATTGGTTTGAATAAAAAAAATAAAGGGAGCAAAACAGGTGTGCTGTTCGTCGTGGAAGAATAAAAAAAAAATTGATTTTCGAAATTTAGAACGTATTAGACGATACTTATAACATGAAATAGGTTAGAAATCATTAATGGAAACTTTATAAATCGTTAATTTTATCGGAAACTTCAAAACGAAAATGAATTTGGCGAAGAACAAATTAGTTGACATTTTTTTCTCAAAACTTTGACTCCAAAATTCGTGATCAAAATGAGGAATTGGATACTCAAACTTTGCAGATAATTTGAGTATAAGGTTCCTAACAAAACAGCAATTTTAGTTTTTGAAATAGATTTGAATTTAGGTATTAAAAATAATAATACAGAGTATCGAGCATTATTATCTGTTATCTTTTCTGGTTTACAGCAGCCCCTTTTTATGAATTGTTATCGAATAATTTAATTAACAAACAAGAATTGATGGTGGATTGTTTTGTAATGGTGATTTGTCGATAAGTAGTCACAGGGTAACAGAGGAACAAAGATATAAATCTCCTATATTAATAAAAAGAAATGCGTATAAATATGTAGATATACAACTGTAATTATATGTATATATATCTTGTAAATCAGTTTATCTGTATATTTATTTATATATATAATCAGTATTTTTGTATGTATTTGTATCTGATTATATTCTGTATTAATAATATATACGTATTTTAATAATAATATTACTACTAATAATAATTATATAAATAATAATAATGAAATTAATAATACTGATAATATTAAAATTAATAATTAATAGTATGAATAATGTTACTAATAGGTTACATTAATAATAAAAATAATTATAATAATCTTAATAATTTTAGTAATAATGATAATACTAATAATAACAATATTAGTAATAGTAGTAATTAATATTAGTAATAATAATTAAAAATTTTATAGTAACAATTAATAATAATAATTTTAATACTAATAAAATTAATAGTATCTATAACAATAATAATAATTGTTAATGATAATATCTAGTAATAATACTAATATTAATCATAATAACTAAAATTATAATTTTACTACTAGTTATAATAAGAATAATAATAATATTACAACAAATCAAATGTATTAGACTTGACACACACACACATACACACACTCACACACACACACACACACACACATACACACACACACACACACATATATATATATATATATATATATATATATATATATATATATAAATATATATATATATATAATATTAACAATATTGATATTAATGTTAATATTTATGAAAGTAATAATTTTAATATAACAACTATATTTTAACTTGTATTATATTATTAATTATGTAATATTTATGTACTACATTATATAATAACTTTTATCGAATATTTATTATTTATTTATAAACTTTATATGTATTACAATATACACATAATAATAATTATATGCAGAAATCATATATATTTATATATATATATATATATATATATATATATATATATATATATATATATATATATATATATATATATATATATATATATATATATATATATATATATATATATATATATATATATATAGATTCATTTTAGTTTACACTTAATTATTTTGTATCTTATTTTACATATTTAATTCTAATATTTACATTTTATAATTTCACTTTATTATAAACATATTTACATTTATATATGTATACATATTTATTTACAAACAATTGTTCGTGAATCGTCGAGAAATGTCAAAGGTCAAATGCATTCATGAAAAATAGTTCAAACATTTTGGGACTTGGTTTAATAGACTTTGCTTATCGTGTCAGAATCTTATAAAGATTAAGTTTAAATTTGATCGGAAATTTTCGGGTCGTCACAGACGGAAGATGTGCATGTTCGGATTGGGGACATGAATTTCTTGGCAGATTTTGTGATTATGGATGTGGAGGAGAACACCGATGTTCCTCTCATTTTCGGGAGACCTTTTCTCTTTACCGCCCGTATGTTAGTTGTTGAGGAAGCGAGTAAGATTACATTGAGAGAAAGCGACAAATTGGTCACCTTTATGAGAAAGAAATGTAGAAACCTACCCACTAAGGATATGGGGTATTTAAGAACGGTTGTCACTGTTAAAAATAATTGTGATCCTTTAGATACCCTGGTAGAAAAAGACAGGGGTGAAACACCTAAGTGTGGGGTGGTTGTACCTCAACTAATTGATAACCCACACCACATTGACCCTTTAGTTGAGAAGTTGGTAGATGAACTTGTTATTGACTATAGTATGAGAAAATTTTACAAACGGGTTCATAAGGCTAGAAGTAAGGGGGACTATAAATTTTGTAACCGGCTTGTATCGAAATTATCACCTACTGAAAAGGCAAAACTTGTTGAATTTGTGCAGGTTACTAAAGAAGCCGATGATAGGTCAAATCATGGTGAGCTTAGAAGATGTGATGAGTTAGAGTGAGACTCCGTAAGTGAAGAACAAATTCGGTATTAGAGAGAATCGGTAAAATTACATTCCACAACTTCTAGAACTCAGTTACAATACAATGGCTATCTAATTAGGACTACTTAGGTTCCTTATATAGCCCTATTCTAAGGAACCTTCATTTAGGCTTATTTCACATTAAAACTATACATACTTCGGGGTCCTAACAACCGACGAATGGCTCATGTCAAAGGCGGATGTGGATGATATTGGAGTAGGTTCCCGAAAATTATCGGATGATGGAACCTACAATCCCGAAGCTGGCTATTTACGGGATTTTGAATTGTTGTAGAGTTTGTATACGATGTTTTGAAAATCTTAAAAAAAATACTAAAAATTTGAAAACCCTTAAAAATACAAAAATATTTTCTTTTCTTTTTGTATTCATTTATCTCATGTGCAGCTACATTTGGACATTTGGTTTGTTGCATGGTAGTGATGGGAAAGATTCTACCATATTGTTCCATATTTTGATGTCCGAGCACTATAAAAACACATGCACATGATCATGTAAAGTTTTTATATTTCATTTCATTTTTCTGAGAATTATAACTAGCCTTATAATAATGTCCTCTCAAATTCATACTCATTTTTCATTTTAACGTAATGATATTGCTCGAATTATACATATTTGTCCTCGCAATATCTTTCTCGTTTTTATTGGATTTTGAAGAGTTTAGTGATTAGATGTGTTGGTTTGGTGCTTAAAATATGGTTCAAGGCTAAATGAGGCTAAAAGTCCAATATGGTGCAAAATTGACCAAGTCTTGAACCTTAGAATGAGAAAAGCTAAAATGCACTTATTTTCGTGGGTAAAACTGAATCTAAGACTTGTATGGATTTTGCAACTTAAGGAAGTGCAGGTAAGGCAAATGGTGCGGCACACCAAATGCTAGGTGCGGCACACCTTAAAGCTAAAAAGTCCAAATTTTGGATCAGAAGGCAAATCTCAGTTTCCACGTGTTAAGATGCGGCGCACCTACGCTGATTCAACCCAGAAATTTCAGCAACTATAAATACGAATTTAGGGGTTTTGTTCAAAGGAGAGCTGCGATTGGGGTCCAAAATGGAACCCTAAAAGGGTCCATTTCATGACTCCATCAAGATCAAAGCCTAATTTCATGCCCCAAGTCAAAGATTAGTGAAGCTATATCTCCATTATCCATTCTCCATTTTAGTGTTTCTTCTCCATTTTGGTAGTTGCTTTTCTCCATTTTAGTTGTAATGATGAATGATTGTTATCTCTTTGATTTATTTCTTGTTTATGCAATGATTATAGCTTAGATTACTTGCGTTCACTTGATTTATAAACTTGATGCTTGAATTTTGCCCTAATCTATGAATTGGGTGTTTGAATGAGTTGATGATTATTGTGCTTGATTGATGATCCATTGCTATGCATTTGTTTTAGACTTTACTTTGATTACATAGATTGTGTAGCTTTTCTAAGTTATTTGATTAGTGAAACAATTTGTGCTTTAACACCTTTTGTGATCTAGACAACCAAATTGGGGATTTCAAGTGATTGTGTTCTTGGTTGGGTTGGTTTTCAATTGGTCTTTAGTCAACATAATGGTGTTTGATTATCTTAAGTGATTTTGATAATTAAAGGATTTTAAGTACTTTAATCCAAAATCGAGTCTCAATGATCTCACTCAAAACATAGTTTGATCTTTTGAAATGAGTCTACGTGAGTTAACGAATTTCATTTGGTTGAGGTTTTATGGAAGTTGACGAATGGATATGAAACTATATGTTTGAACATTGTTGTGTAATGAATGAATTGGGTAAACTATGGCGAAAGGTGGAATACTCAAGTGGACACGTTTTTATCTTATTTGTTAATCTCTCTTAGGTTAATATTAGATTATTCAACAATTTATCAAAACTCCCCAACCAACTTAGGATAATTACTAGTGTTTTGAGATTCATGTAATTGCTCCCTATGGAACGAACCTTGACTAAATACTTTCTAGTTGCTATAATGATCGGGCTATTGTTGCCCGGACATTTGTGTTAATTGGTTAAGTGTTTTATCATTGTTTTTATATTATTAGAAGTTGAACATGAAACGTCTCACAATCAAAAACCAACTGGCTTTGCTCAAAGTCTAGAAACGCAGCTCGGACAATTATCACGACGCCTTAAAAACCCGACCACAAGGAATATTACCTAGTAATACTATCCAAAATCTCCACATAGAGGAAGTTAAGCTAACGGATTCCATAATCCCAAAGGAAGAACTAAGGAGGAGGTCAGGTAGGCTCAAGAACAAATCGATGAATACTCAAAAGCTGCCCGCTCAGACTCCAGTTCTTGTACCTTATCCCGGAAGGCTACTGGAAGAACCATCCAAGCTTGGTACCTACAAACTTGACGGAAGATTCCTAGATACCATGTCCAAAGTTCCCAACCAGAAGAGATACATACGAAGGCTTCTCTCTACAAAGGAAAAGATACCAGACTCCAATAAAATTCCATTGAGTGAAGAATGCTCAGCATTCCTCAGAAACTCTCTACCCAAGAAACTAAGAGATACGGGCTGATTCATTTTCCAATGTTCAATCTACCAATCTGGAACCATTCATGTACTAGCAGATTTAGGAGCAAGTATTAACCTTATAACCTATTCTCTCTACAAGATATTAGAGCTAGGAGACTTGAAACAAACCAAAATGACAATTCAACTTGCCGATCACACAATCAGATATCCTAAGGGCATAGTTGAGAACGTCTTAATGAAAGTCGACAAATTCTTGTACCCTACTGATTTCGTAATGATGGATATTAAGGAAGACCTACATACTCCAATAGTATTAGGAAGACCTTTCGTGAACACGGCTAGGACTGTCATTGATGTGTACAATCAAACCTTGATCTTACGATTACATGGGGAGAGCGTTACCTTCAAAATTGACCGACCTACCGATCTTTCAGGACAGGCAGAGATGTTTGCTATTTCCACCAGGCGGATCACTTTCGTTGATGAGTACCCACCACCCAGACGGAATAGTAGGTATAAAGTAAATTGCCCAATGTTTCCAAATTAGTCCAACTTCATACCTTTCCGGGATAAACCATATATCTCAGAGAGGTCGTATTTTTTTGGGTTGGTAGTAATGGAATGCTTTCATTATCTAAAATGAAGAACATTTCCCACCAAAAGATCAGTCCAATAATACCACTCACTGGTCGACCTTCTAGAAGCTTCGTCAGAAGCGACTAGTCACTTCCCGAATGCTCCGGCACCTTCACTACTAGGAGAGTCGCTAGCTTGCTTTATTATATTCTATAAGCGGAGCGACTTGTCGAGTCTACGAAGCTTCGCCGAAATGGGTGTCGAATCACAATCTGCTGACGACCCAGCAATGGAAGAAGAGGATCCCAGTGAAGATATAGAGGAAGAGGAATAGTCTGAGGATGAAGAAGAAATGGTAGACGTAGAGAAAACTGCGATAGTATCTGATGTGTGCAGCGGTGTATACGAAATAGTTATTATTTTTACTACGAAATACAATACAAAAAACACAAGTTTTAATTATTTATTTACAGATGGATATACCTAAACCTTGCTACAACACTTATAGGCAGTGCACCTAATCGTAGAGTAGTATAGTTTTTAGTAAGTCCGGTTCGTTCCACAGGGAGATGGCTTATTTCACACTATATTTTAATTAACTATATTTGTATAAAATATATATAATTATATATAATAATATATAAAAGGGGGTTTACCGTTTAATGACCGGTTTTTCGGTTTTATATTTTAAGTCACAATTAAAACCTAATGCAAAATATAAATGACGATAATTTAAGTGCGTAAAATAAATAACAATATAACAATTATGCTTATTTAAACTTCCGTAACCATGATGTTTGACGTTTTGATTATTTGTTACCCTGGGTTAATTGTCCTTTGTCCTGGATGTAAATGAAACCTATCTGGGTTTTGCCCATAATAGTTCATCGGTCATAATTATAAAATGCTTGGAAAATTTAACCTTATACCCGAAGTCAAATATTCCAATTAATTGGGGATTCGAACTGTAACAAGGTCTTAATACTTTGTTTAATGAATACACCAGGTTATCGACTGTGTGTAATCCAAGGTTTTAATACTTTGTTAACAATTACACCAATTACCCTTGAATGTAATCCACCCCAGTTTTAATGAGTCCATTAACTATTAATCCATCCCCGTGTCCGGTCAAATGAACAATAATTCGTACTTATAAATATCTCGCCCATCGTGTCCGATTAAGCGTATGTGGTTATATATAGATACATCAAATCATAACCTTTATATTAAATTAACGAGGTATCGTTAATTTAATATAAAGCCCATTAATAGCCCATAGTCTAATTTCCACAAGTGTCATTCTTTTGTCCAAACCCCAATTATGGTACAAAGCCCAATAACCCCATCTTTAATATTTAGTCTAACATCACGATTACTTTGGCTTAAATAAGCATAATAATAACTTAGTTACGAGACATTAATTTTAAAAAGGAAAACATAACTTACATTGAGTATTTATCGCGTAGTGTTACACGGACAGAATTTCGACTTCAAAACCCGTAAAATAACCTTTACATAACCCAAACTAATCTCATATAAAACTAAACTAATATATATATATATATATATATATATATATATATATATATATATATATATATATATATATATATATATATATATCTTACAGAGGGAGTAATATATTTATGGTATATATTTCGGCCAGAATTCTGTGGCTTTTATAGACCTGACCAAACTTTTAGGGCCATGTGATCACATGGCTCCCCTTTGTTATTTCCATGCGATCGCATGGCATAGAAATCTAGCTCACATTGCCTTGGACACTAGCTTGTCGACATGATATATAAATATATATAATATATATTATATATTATATTATATTCTTGTGCATAGTAGACTTGTAATTTTTGGTCCGTTGAGTCGGGCGTTGATAGTTGGCTCAGGTCCCGGTTCCGGATTTTCGAACGTCCTTTCATACGATTTAATATCTTGTACTTTGCGTTTTGCAATTTGTAATTTGCAAAAAAAATTATTTTCCTTAACTCCCAAAATCCGCGCAAGTCTTTTAACTCAATTTTTGGGACGCTTTTGAGTGCACTATGGCTTTAAGGACCCTTTTCCAGTTTTAGGACGCTTTTTCTTCAATTCTTTAATCTTCGTGCTTTTCGTTTCGTAACTTGTACTCTTGTCAATTTTAGACGTTTCTCATCATTAATTTGAACCACTTGAATTGTATCTTGTACATTTGAGCTTTTTGGACGTTTTTGTCTTCGAATCTTCATTTTTGCCTTTTGTCTTTGCACTTATTTATTATAAACGAATATCACTTGGAAATAGAACAATTGCAACTGAAAACTTTACATATCGGAAGGATATTGATACTAAATATATGTTTATTTGGAGCACTATCAAATATCTCCACACTTGAACGTTGCTTGTCCTCAAGCAATACAGAATTTAAAATTAAATTACACGAATCACTTCTTTATTGTTCACACTTTATACATAAGTGATTTTGATACGGCGGTATAAACAATGGTAGTAACGATGTGGTTTATAGTCCCACATGACTTATGAAAATTTAGATCCTTTAAGGAAATTGGATCTTTATGAAAACATTTGATCTTTTTGAAAATTCAATCTAGATTTTACCCTAGATAAGTTTTTCGGAATAACCCTTCACTGGTGTTTGCAAAATATTTTTGTGGGTTTTGTGGGTTTCAGATTTTAAAATTTTAGCTCAAAACTTGCGGTTTTGTGTCACCCACTTGCTAACCTTGTATTAGGAAAGCACACGTCCAGTATACTTGCTCCATATATTACCTTTCAGTAAACTACCATCCAGTTGTAAAGGAAAGCGTTGAACAAGCAACTGTTAAGGCAATGTCCCCTGACATGCTTTTAATTATGGTCTATAACGTGTCGGATGCAATTACTATCCTTGGTAGTGAGACGACCCGACCCAATCCATAGGGACGAATACAATAACATATGATTACATCGCGAGGTACTTGACCTCTAAATGATACATTTTACAAACATTGCATTCATTTTTAAAAGACAATCTTTCATTACATCGAAAGTTGACATGTATGCATACCATTTCATAATATCCAAACTATAAATGACCTAATCTGTCATTTACTTAATAATAATCTTTAATAAACTTCAACGACTCGAATGCAATGTCTTTTGAAATATGTCATGAATGACTTCAAGTAATATCTTTAAAATGAGCTAATGCACAGCGGAAGATCTCTTTCAAACCTGAGAATAAACATGCTTTCAAGTGTCAACCAAAAGGTTGGTGAGTTCATTAGTTTAACATAATCATTTCATTTTTATCATTTTAATAGACCACAAGATTTCATTTTTCATAACAACTATCTCAAAATCCGGCATTCGCAAACGACAGAGATAAAAATCATTCATATGGTGAACACCTGGTAACCGACATTAACTAGATACATATAAGAATATCCCCTATCATTCCGGGATCCTCCTTCGGACATGATATAAATTTCGAAGTACTAAAGCATCCGGTACTTTGGATGGGGTTTGTTAGGCCCAATAGATCTATCTTTAGGATTCGCGTCAATTAGGGTGTCTGTTCCTTAATTCTTAGATTACCAGACTTTAATAAAAAAGGGGCATATTCGATTTCGATAATTCAACCATATAATGTAGTTTTGATTACTTGTGTCTATTTCGTAAAAACATTTATAAAAATTGCGCATGTATTCTCAGCCCAAAAATATACAGGGTAAAAAGGTAAATGAAACTCACCATGCTGTATTTCGTAGTAAAAATACATATAATGTCATTGAACAAGTGCAAGGTTGGCCTCAGATTCACGAACCTATATTAATTATATATAATTATATGACGGTCAATATTTGTCTAACAATTTAGGTCAAGTCATAGTGTACCACAATCCTAATGCTCGAGTCAGACTCAACAGTATAGTAACATGTTATATTACTCATGTTTAGTTAAAATTCTAGTAAAATGTGACGTGTGAAACAACGTATCACAAATGATTTCATAATCATAAAATAGTATTTTAGTTTTTAGAGAAAGTCAATACAAAAATATTAACTGAAAAGTTAACGGAAAAGTCAAAGTTCAAGGTCAAAAGTCAAAGGTTAAAGTAAAAACGAGGTCGCATGCAAAAATACAATAACTTATACAAAAAAAATGATTTTTCGATCAAACATGACTAAACGGCCTTTAGAAAAATTATCGGAGCTCTGATTGATAAACGGCCAAAGATAAAAGTTACACATTACCAAAAAGATTAAGCATAAATTTTACAGAAGTAAACTAAACCTAGACAACTCGTAGTTGCCAACGCGGTTTCGGCGTTTCAAAGTTAATTTTTCAGCTTTAATAAATTTACAAAAGTGACCGAGTAGCCTACTTTGGAGATTTTTAGAAAATTCCTCGAAACTCGGATTGCCAAACGGTCAAAGCCTGCAAATTCTAGTTACCACAAAGATATAACATGATTTTTGGCAAAAGTAAACACACATCAGGCCGACCATGACAACTGATACAAAACTGACATTTTTAATAAAAAAGTTCCACCTCTTTTTAGAATTTTAAAATGTGACCAAACAGTCAACTTTGACGATTTTTAGAAAAATCGTCGAGACTCGAATTGACAAACGGCCAGAGTCGTTTGTTAGATCTTACAACAAAGAATTCAGTGGTATTTTTGTTTTAATCTGAAACAACGCAGATCATCGAGAATTTCAGTTTCCTTTTCGACATTTTTTCAAAATTTGCAAAACTTCTTTTGTCCATAACTTGACAACCGTTCAACGAAACGAGACGTGCTTTATATGAAAATTCATCTACTCGACGAGTAGAATCTAAATAACCACTTTTTATTACCCATAAAATTAGTTCACTAATTATCATTAGCAATCTTAATTACGAAATTAATTGTTTAATTCATAACTTTCTAACCGTTCATCGAATTCATTCGATATCTAAATGAAAAGTTCTTAATTTTTCGCTAGCTTTCCAATGACATGCATATTTTATACCTTATTTCATCCCTAGTATAACAACCTTTAAGATTCAACATAACCTATCTAAGGGCAATATCAAATATACAAGCATGCATAATCCTATTTTCTCGAGCACTAGTCAGGGATACACTATTAATATGTAAAAATTAAATTATGAGTACTCACGTATCAATATTGAGGTTCAATATTGCAGGAAAGGTACGTAAACGCAACGGAGATGATAAACACTAAATTGACCTCACGAGCATGACCCCCGAACCATACCTATAACCTCCATAGCTATAACCCATAATTTCCTTAGCTCTATCCCGCTCATAAAACTTGTTTTGAAATAGCTCACTCATAATCCCGTCGTAATATTTTATATATAATACTAATAATAATACTAATAATAATATTAATCTTGATAATAATAATAATAATAATAATAATAATAATAATAATAATAATAATTAAAACAAATAATTTATTACGGAGTATATATATTATTAGAGAGATTGAGAATGGATGATGAAAGTGTGTTTCAACTGATCAGTGCTTCATCCGTATTTATAGCGAAATTATGGACTATTGAAAGATGGAAAAGTAGTTGATAAAGTTGGTATAGAAATCAACTTGTTGAATTACACGCATTCGTTGAATGCTTTTGATTATAATATTATAAAAATAATATAATAATATAATATATTAATATAATAAATAAATAAATAATAATAAAAAAAATAAAAAAAAAACGTGTGTACTATATGGAAAAAGTGAATTTGACCCATGATCTTATAAAGTTACGTATTCTTCTTTTTTTTTTAATTTTATATATAAATATATATTTAATTCATATGATTAATTATATATTATATTATATTCACGTTCATGGTAAAAATATAATTTTTACAAAAATGACACGGTCGTGGTCTCACGACTCATGTACCACTTTCGGTTTTTCAGGCGCACTTTCGTACGTTTAGAAAACTAGCCTTTTACGTTACGTGACGTGTACCTTTTATAAAAATTAGACTTACTCAACAATAAATTACCTTTATAAAAAATATAACTTATAAAATTGAGTGTTGTGGTCATTTCCTTATATAAATTAAAGTCTCTTTGTTTGTCAAAATATTTTATTTTAAATTAAACATTTTGTGACACGTACCTTTATTAATAACTAGACTTAAATTAATTAAAAACTAACCCACTCAAAGTGTAACTTAATCTTTTGAATGTTTTGATCATTTCCTTTTATAATTCATAATCTTGTTAATTATCAAAGCCTATTTATTAATATTAGTTTAAAATCAAAACGTTTTATGACTAGTTTAAATTAAAATTTTATAATCTTATACACATTTTTGAAATATTTATCTTATAACATACTAGTTATCCTTTCAAAACTAATTATATATTTTAAGATCATTTACATTATCAAAAATCCTATAACGTTTATGCTTTAAAACTTAATTTGTTTACATTCTTTTATGCGTAAATGTTTAGTTTAATTTCCTTAACTTTCTAAATAATATATCTTAATATAACATATCAAATGGGTTTATCTAGTCAACGAATCTTATCCCAATTATTCTTTCTATATGATAAATCGAGTATTATGAAATTCAATTCTCCACTAACTTTTGTCTAACTCCCAATAAGTGATACTTTGTTCTTACTTGTAAATCACTTTACCATTTATTCCGAATACCGTTAAAAGTAAGAGTTTTCTAATTCAAAGTGGACCTCATAACAGAGACTCGAAATCATAATTCAATGTATCTAATAATTCAATCATTTGATATTATCTTTTAATCTCGTTGATAAACTTACATCGAACAAATACGTTCATGTAAAGTATTATTTATTCAATACCTTGATAACATTTCCAAGTTCATAAAATAGATCTCGTAGCTTATATTCATATTAACTAATCCGTTCAATGTTTTATTAATATCTCTCCATTTAATAATCACACATGTATATGTATATATATTTATTTACACATAATTGTTCGTGAATCGTTAGGCATGGTCAAAGGGTATTTGATTAAATGAATATAGTTTCAAAACTTTTGGGACTCAACATTACAGATTTTGCTTATCGTGTCGGATATATATAAAGATTAAAGTTTAAATTTGTTCGGAAATTTCCGGGTCATCACATTACCTACCCGTTAAAAGAAATTTCGTCCCGAAATTTGATAGAGATTGTCATGGCTAACAGTAAGAGTGTTTTCATGACGTATTTGAACTGATAATTAGGGTTTTATCATCATTGATTAATATAGATAAAATGATTTGTTTTTGTGAAGAGCACGAATGAAGCTATTACTTAAGAGTAAAAATGAATAAAAGTAAGTTTGACTTAACCGGTGTCGTAGTCAAGATTGATTTCCGAAATTTAAGAAATTTAGAAGAAATCTTCATATTAAGATTTGATTCTTCAATAATTAAGGAGATTCAGATCTTCTTTGATTAAACGCAATAATCTGCTTCGATTGCTTTGTCGAAAATTTTCCTATAAATCCACCCTCTCCATTTCCTTACAACTCACACCTTCTATTCTTTTTTTCTCAATTCCTACTTTAAAGTATTCGTTAATATGCTCCATCCCATCCTGATCCTTGATATCCTCTTAACTTGCATATCTGTCATTCTTCTTTTTAATCTGCCACCAGAAGAATCTATTTACTTCTACTATACTCTTGGGTTTATAGTGTTTCTAGTTCTCCCATGTCTTTACATTGCTATATGTATCGATATATACGGGTTGTAATTTCCGAGTTGTTGTTAGATTTTACACCTTCCCTTATATTTCGATGTCCCTGCTTCTGTCTTCTATAGTCATCGTCATCCATAGTTAATGCTCTCTTCTATTTGCTGCGGTTTATACCCCGAATTTCTATTTCAGAGCTTTGTCCTTTCATTTCTTCTTCTTGCGATTAAATAACTCTCGTAATGGTCCGGAATTCGTATGTATGGATTTCAGAAGGAATATAGTAATTGTTCTAAGAAGGAAAGGGCAATGGTAAATCCTGATTTGTTAGATTACCAGAATACCCTGAAAAAGACCGAATCATCAAGAAATAGTTCCTTGGTATGTTTAGAGATTAAGTAGAATGTAAGAGTCGTGTAAATAGTACATGATGACGGTATATTCTGTGAATCATCACGTCCATTAGAAACTTATCATGAATTACCGTAATATAATGACGTTGATCAAGTGTCATTATATTATACTAACCCATGCATCAGTTCCCAACACTACTTCAAAACATTCATATTTGAATTTTTCAGAATTTAGAAACTAACACAGTTTCTTTTATGTTGCAGATACTACGGAGAGATAAATGATTTCAGATAAGAATAGTTGTGAAAATATCTCCAGAGACATGGAGAATATGTATAATGGAAGATACGAAGATATCTTATAATATTTAAGATATGATGATGATGAAGAATATCTGTCTGTGAAGGTTTAGAATAAGAAGTAAGGCGTATGCTAACGAGTTCAGCAGGCACTGAATCATTTGGATCCTTTGAAGGCAGATTCAGTCTTTGTGATTCATCCACAGCTTCCTTCATACTTTGCTCAATCTATTTTTCAGTCCAAATCCTTTCTTTTTCCGAGCTTTACCAACTCACTATCTTTTATCATCAAACTTTTGGCCGTTCAGACCATCTACCATTTTTATGTTTCCTCTGCATTTAATGATATAATATCTGAATCACTGGTTATCAATCCGAGGTGGGTTCAGAAGAATCGTGTTTTAGATGATTAAACGCTGGTGGTAATATGGTGGAATATGAAAGGTTCCCCAGTAATAATGACGAAAGGGAACGTATCTAACAGGGTTATAATAAGACTGGTCTGACTGAAAAATCGAAGTTGACTTGCTGGAGCTGTGACAAAATTGGCTACTTTGAAAAGGAATCGAAATGTTGTTTTTGCTAGAAGAATTCGACGCAGGTACATGTTAGATTATGACTTTGGTTTCGAGAGTTTTTCAGGTACAAAACTTCGGGTAACGTGTGGTTGGATCATCATCTCAATTGTTTATTATTTGATGTGTCTTTTAGAATTTTGAAGGGATTTAATTGCAGATTGTCATAGTCAATATCCAAATGATGAAATCGTCCTAAATCCCGAATGATTTTTCATATCCATCTTGTGTGTTACGATTAAAAGTGATGTTCTATCACAGTTTTGAAGTCAAAGTATAGCTTTGAAAAATGTAAAGATCTAAGAGTGATGATTTTGGTTGCATCTCGAGTTGAATTCTGAAATTCCCAAAATCAGAATATGTAATTAGATTCGAATGAGTATGGTTGTTTTGATTTCTATAGAAGAATGTATATTGGTTTAGTTGATGATTATTGAATCAGAATTGAAGAATGTAACATATTAATTGTGATTTTATATATCTCTCGGGTATTACCTACCCGTTAAAAAAAATTTCACAAATAATATTTTGAACAAGAATTCTCATTACAATCTTTATGAAAATATATGTGGGTATATTTTCTTCAGATGTAGTACAGATTCAATGAGTTAATATCATACTAAGCTCATTTGATTTTCGGATTGAATTAGAAATGAATTTTCTCTAAAACATTAGAGATTACATAATCTTTGCGAAGTATTTCACTAATGTAATCAATGCTTCAATGTTTATATGTATTTCCTTAATGAATCATGCTGATGCTCATAGAACTCTTGCTAATTTCGCAAGATACGAATATTGTTTTCCCGTAAATTTCGGGTATATCGAAGATGAAAGTGTATAATCAAACATGTTATCGAATGATACACTTGATTTATTATGAAATAAAATTCATTGAGTTGAAGCAGAAATTGTGGTTAACAATGATTAAATTGTTAACGAAGAATGTACATCATAGCAAATTAGTAATATGAATTAACCAGATAGTTAAGTTCCATACATAATAGCTTAGTACAGAAAGATTTATTATGGTTAAAAATTTATATATATATATATATATATATAGAATATACATATAAATTCTTTGGAGAGACTGAGTTAATACTTCATAACTCGTTGATACAATATACTCGTTATTAATTCGTAATGGTTTCCACAGTGATTCTTAAACTGGCGAGACTTGTGAGGTTGGAGGTGCTGACGATTCTAACAATGTTGACAGCATTGACCGTGTTGGTGAGGCTATTGGTACTGCTGATGCTGTTGGTAAAACAAGTCTAGCTTGTACCTTACGCACTAGTCTTGTTAGGGTTTTGGTTCTTCTCTCTATCATCTCTGTTTACTCATCTAGTTTTTGGTTAAGGCTGAGATAGATAATCTCTAAAACTTTAGAGATTACATAATCACCACAGAATGTTTCTCCGATGAAGTTATGAATCAATACTTCATCGTTTGTTGTTGTTGGTACTCCTTGGTATCTATGATGCGTGTGATGTTGATATCCGAGGTGTAGATTATGATATTGAGGCGTGTGATGCGAATGTGATTGTTGATGATGGTAATGGTACTGTTGGTGTTAATGATGATGATACCGTTGATGCCGGTGACGCTGCTGATGTCTAGAGTATTGAGGTTTGCGATGTTGATGTTACTGGCGGTACTGATTATGCTGCTGGTGCTGCTGATGGTGTTTGTAATCCTTGCACCATAAGCTCCAAATCCGTCACGCGTGCGCGAAGTTCGTTAACTTCTGCTAGTACACCGGGATGATTGCCGGTTGGGACGAGCGGATAAATAAAATCTAGGATTTGATGTAGGATATAATCGTGACGAGATACTCTGGAAATGAGAGAGAAAATGGTTTCACGAACAGGTTCGCCGGTAAGTGCTTCAGGTTCATCGCCAATAGGGCAATTTGGTGGATGGAAAGGATCACCTTCTTCTTGTCTCCAATAATTAAGGAGGCTACGAACCCATCCCCATTTCATCCAGAATAGATGATGGCTGATTGGTTGATCCATTCCGGTCACACTGTTTTCGGAGCTCGAATGGAAATCCATATCGACATAGTTGTCGAAATCTGAGGAGTTCGAACTGGTTGAGGGATCCATCTCGTATGATTAGGGAAAGAATTTTGGTAGGATTTAGATTTGGTATTTCTTCAATTACATAATTTGCATATGTATATATAATACCAAAATCCCATAGATTTCGGAGAATCTTTGAAAGATGTTTGTCAAAGTTCACAGTAATAAATACGCTAAGATATTAATTAGCAGATATGCTAAGATGTGAATTTCATCTATACGCTGTTATGCAATAAATGCAGGAAAACGCGTCTAGACTTAAGATGATAAGCAGATAATTTCCTAAGGATGATAAGTAGATGATTTCCGACACAAAATGATAAGCAAAACTTTTGACATGCAGACACGGTCGAAGTCCAGACTCACTAATGCATCTTAACAACTAACAGTAAGACACACTAATGCAAGACCTGGTTCGCTAAGACCACCGCTCTGATACCACATGAGACGACCCGAACCAATCCATAGGGACGAATACAATAACATATGATTACATCGCGAGGTACTTGACCTCTAAATGATACATTTTACAAACATTGCATTCATTTTTAAAAGACAATCTTTCATTACATCGAAAGTTGACATGTATGCATACCATTTCATAATATCCAAACTATAAATGACCTAATCTGTCATTTACTTAATAATAATCTTTAATAAACTTCAACGACTCGAATGCAACGTCTTTTGAAATATGTCATGAATGACTTCAAGTAATATCTTTAAAATGAGCTAATGCACAGCGGAAGATCTCTTTCAAACCTGAGAATAAACATGCTTTCAAGTGTCAACCAAAAGGTTGGTGAGTTCATTAGTTTAACATAATCATTTCATTTTTATCATTTTAATAGACCACAAGATTTCATTTTTCATAACAACTATCTCAAAATCCGGCATTCGCAAACGACAGAGATAAAAATCATTCATATGGTGAACACCTGGTAACCGACATTAACTAGATACATATAAGAATATCCCATATCATTCCGGGATCCTCCTTCGGACATGATATAAATTTCGAAGTACTAAAGCATCCGGTACTTTGGATGGGGTTTGTTAGGCCCAATAGATCTATCTTTAGGATTCGCGTCAATTAGGGTGTCTGTTCCCTAATTCTTAGATTACCAGACTTTAATAAAAAAGGGGCATATTCGATTTCGATAATTCAACCATATAATGTAGTTTTGATTACTTGTGTCTATTTCGTAAAAACATTTATAAAAATTGCGCATGTATTCTCAGCCCAAAAATATACAAGGTAAAAAGGTAAATGAAACTCACCATGCTGTATTTCGTAGTAAAAATACATATAATGTCATTGAACAAGTGCAAGGTTGGCCTCAGATTCACGAACCTATATTAATTATATATAATTATATGACGGTCAATATTTGTCTAACAATTTAGGTCAAGTCATAGTGTACCACAATCCTAATGCTCGAGTCAGACTCAACAGTATAGTAACATGTTATATTACTCATGTTTAGTTAAAATTCTAGTAAAAGGTGACGTGTGAAACAACGTATCACAAATGATTTCATAATCATAAAATAGTATTTTAGTTTTTAGAGAAAGTCAGTACAAAAATATTAACTGAAAAGTTAACGGAAAAGTCAAAGTTCAAGGTCAAAAGTCAAAGGTTAAAGTAAAAACGAGGTCGCATGCAAAAATACAATAACTTATACAAAAAAAATGATTTTTCGATCAAACATGACTAAACGGCCTTTAGAAAAATTATCGGAGCTCTGATTGATAAACGGCCAAAGATAAAAGTTACACATTACCAAAAAGATTAAGCATAAATTTTACAGAAGTAAACTAAACCTAGACAACTCGTAGTTGCCAACGCGGTTTCGGCGTTTCAAAGTTAATTTTTCAGCTTTAATAAATTTACAAAAGTGACCGAGTAGCCTACTTTGGAGATTTTTAGAAAATTCCTCGAAACTCGGATTGCCAAACGGTCAAAGCCTGCAAATTCTAGTTACCACAAAGATATAACATGATTTTTGGCAAAACTAAACACACATCAGGCCGACCATGACAACTGATACAAAACTGACATTTTTAATAAAAAAGTTCCACCTCTTTTTAGAATTTTAAAATGTGACCAAACAGTCAACTTTGACGATTTTTAGAAAAATCGTCGAGACTCGAATTGACAAACGGCCAGAGTCGTTTGTTAGATCTTACAACAAAGAATTCAGTGGTATTTTTGTTTTAATCTGAAACAACGCAGATCATCGAGAATTTCAGTTTCCTTTTCGACATTTTTTCAAAATTTGCAAAACTTCTTTTGTCCATAACTTGACAACCGTTCAACGAAACGAGACGTGCTTTATATGAAAATTCATCTACTCGACGAGTAGAATCTAAATAACCACTTTTTATTACCCAGAAAATTAGTTCACTAATTATCATTAGCAATCTTAATTACTAAATTAATTGTTTAATTCATAACTTTCTAACCGTTCATCGAATTCATTCGATATCTAAATGAAAAGTTCTTAATTTTTCGCTAGCTTTCCAATGACATGCATATTTTATACCTTATTTCATCCCTAGTATAACAACCTTTAAGATTCAACATAACCTATCTAAGGGCAATATCAAATGTACAAGCATGCATAATCCTATTTTCTCGAGCACTAGTCAGGGATACACTATTAATATGTAAAAATTAAATTATGAGTACTCACGTATCAATATTGAGGTTCAATATTGCAGGAAAGGTACGTAAACGCAACGGAGATGATAAACACTAAATTGACCTCACGAGCATGACCCCCGAACCATACCTATAACCTCCATAGCTATAACCCATAATTTCATTAGCTCTATCCCGCTCATAAAACTTGTTTTGAAATAGCTCACTCATAACCCCGTCGTAATATTTTATATATAATACTAATAATAATACTAATAATAATATTAATCTTGATAATAATAATAATAATAATAATAATTAAAACAAATAATTTATTACGGAGTATATATATTATTAGAGAGATTGAGAATGGATGATGAAAGTGTGTTTCAACTGATCAGTGCTTCATCCGTATTTATAGCGAAATTATGGACTATTGAAAGATGGAAAAGTAGTTGATAAAGTTGGTATAGAAATCAACTTGTTGAATTACACGCATTCGTTGAATGCTTTTGATTATAATATTATAAAAATAATATAATAATATAATATATTAATATAATAAATAAATAAATAATAATAAAATAAAAATAAAAAAAAACGTGTGTACTATATGGAAAAAGTGAATTTGACCCATGATCTTATAAAGTTACGTATTCTTCTTTTTTTTTTTAATTTTATATATAAATATATATTTAATTCATATGATTAATTATATATTATATTATATTCACGTTCATGGTAAAAATATAATTTTTACAAAAATGACACGGTCGTGGTCTCACGACTCATGTACCACTTTCGGTTTTTCAGGCGCACTTTCGTACGTTTAGAAAACTAGCCTTTTACGTTACGTGACGTGTACCTTTTATAAAAATTAGACTTACTCAACAATAAATTACCTTTATAAAAAATATAACTTATAAAATTGAGTGTTGTGGTCATTTCCTTATATAAATTAAAGTCTCTTTGTTTGTCAAAATATTTTATTTTAAATTAAACATTTTGTGACACGTACCTTTATTAATAACTAGACTTAAATTAATTAAAAACTAACCCACTCAAAGTGTAACTTAATCTTTTGAATGTTTTGATCATTTCCTTTTATAATTCATAATCTTGTTAATTATCAAAGCCTATTTATTAATATTAGTTTAAAATCAAACGTTTTATGACTAGTTTAAATTAAAATTTTATAATCTTATACACATTTTTGAAATATTTATCTTATAACATACTAGTTATCCTTTCAAAACTAATTATATATTTTAAGATCATTTACATTATCAAAAATCCTATAACGTTTATGCTTTAAAACTTAATTTGTTTACATTCTTTTATGCGTAAATGTTTAGTTTAATTTCCTTAACTTTCTAAATAATATATCTTAATATAACATATCAAATGGGTTTATCTAGTCAACGAATCTTATCCCAATTATTCTTTCTATATGATAAATCGAGTATTATGAAATTCAATTCTCCACTAACTTTTGTCTAACTCCCAATAAGTGATACTTTGTTCTTACTTGTAAATCACTTTACCATTTATTCCGAATACCGTTAAAAGTAAGAGTTTTCTAATTCAAAGTGGACCTCATAACAGAGACTCGAAATCATAATTCAATGTATCTAATAATTCAATCATTTGATATTATCTTTTAATCTCGTTGATAAACTTACATCGAACAAATACGTTCATGTAAAGTATTATTTATTCAATACCTTGATAACATTTCCAAGTTCATAAAATAGATCTCGTAGCTTATATTCATATTAACTAATCCGTTCAATGTTTTATTAATATCTCTCCATTTAATAATCACACATGTATATGTATATATATTTATTTACACATAATTGTTCGTGAATCGTTTGGCATGGTCAAAGGGTATTTGATTAAATGAATATAGTTTCAAAACTTTTGGGACTCAACATTACAGATTTTGCTTATCGTGTCGGATATATATAAAGATTAAAGTTTAAATTTGTTCGGAAATTTCCGGGTCATCACAGGTAGGAGCAATAGTAAAGCTCACCCTTATGGTTTTTTAGTCTGGCACAAGGTCCTGTCTTCGACCATGCTATGCAACCACCGTTCTTATGGTTGACACCCGATTTGGTTCAGGTGACCTAATGAATTCCAGGTGAATTCCTAGGATTTTACGTTCAATGGTAATGAACGCATTAAAAATGGGTTTTCAGAAAACAAATCGGTTTGTAATTTTGATCAAAGTATTTTCTCGTTCAAGCTCGAGTTTTGATATCATTGAATTCCATGAGTTTGTAATTCTCAATCTTTAAAGTCAATCTCTAGGATTGAGTAATGTCAGGCTTAAAAGCTGATTTTTGATCTTTAAGGAGATTATCCTTTATGGGGGTCCGATTCATTAGTCTTATCAAACTAATTTGCACGGCGCCCTCCCCATTTTACGAGACAGATCCTCTCATGGTTAGGATAAGTCTGACCACTTGGCAACCCTGTTTGATGATGAGGTCCGTGGATTTCCTGCTGATTTTAGAGATGACTTTTCTAGATTTTTCGTCAACCTACAGCTGGTATGGACGACAACTTCTTGACCTAAATCAAGAAGCGCGTGTCTTTTACGGAAGACTTTACTTCCTTTTAATGATGGAATTGATTCATCGTGTAGATCCATCTTTTCTTTTATCTTTATTATAATATTGCGGGTAAAACAGTCAATTTAGTCCAAAACAAAAGCACCTGCAATAACTTTACAGAAACATGTGATAGATAGTTTTTTAATTGAATAACTTGGTACATTCTCCCCACACTTGGCTTTTTTTCATGCGTCTTTTTATATCCTAATAAATAAATTCAAGCGTTTTAGTTGTTTCTCAATTTATGTCCTTTTCGAGGTAACAATAATTTCGGCATTAACACCTAGTTTTATCGTTCATAAATATGTATAAACATGATTTTGAGTTCATTTAGTTGAAAATTTTTCAAATTTTCACAAAATTTGGAAATTAAACTAAGTGTAAACCTGAGAGAATTTATAACCCTTCCCCACACTTGAGATCATGCAATGCCCTCATTTGCATGAAATCAGACTCTAATTATAAATTTATGAGGGTGATTAGTATAGAAAAGTAGTTAAAGATACCCAGTTTGTAATTACAAAGCTCGTCGAATGATAGATGGTGCGCCTCATCGTTCATTCCTTCTTGTTTTATCACACATATTTTTCTTCAAAAACGGTTACTTTTCTGAACTATTTGCTAATCTTTGAAAATGCGTCTTTTACCCTAATCGTGCATTTTTATTAACGAGTAATGCACTAACCCGAACCCCTAGTTTAACGTTAAGTGGGGTTAGACTTCCCCACACTTAGCCGACGACATGTGAAGTCGGTAGAATAATTTCCACGAATTAAAATAGTGAGCCAGTTATTTACATCTTGGGTGGTGTATAATATATCAATGGGTTTAAAGTTTAGAACCACCCGATCGTCACTACTTAATTCTTTTTTAAGTGTAGCTTTTAGTAAATGGATATGTCTCTTTTCTGGTTCTTGGTCAAATGGATCGATATACACCGACATACATATTTCTATAGGGTGGACAATTCCTAACATTCACTTTCGTTTATTCTAGGGATCAAAGTTTTCACCTCTATTACCCAATTGGGTGAAATCCGAGGTGTCATTATCTATTACAGATCGTAGTTCATCTTCGGTAGATGACTCGTCTATTGAGAATATTGGTTTGGAAGGTTGTGGCTGGATTGAAGCAAATTCTTCTTCATTAACGGTCCTTATCGGTTCCTCCACTTTGGTCTCGGGGGTAAAATTTTCAACGTTATCGTTTTCCCAAGAGTACCAATTTATCACCCTTACTTCTTCTTCATCCATTGATAGATCGATGATTTTGTCGGTAGAGGCTAATGTGTCGATATGTTGTGAAATTGGTAAAGCTGAATAAAAAGTATCATCGGGATAGTTGGTGATTTCGGAGCTCTCGAATTCATCAAAATTCGATGATATGAGATTTTCTTGCACAATATTCCTCAGATCAACAGGTGTGTAATCTGATAGAGTTTTAGCTTGCCTATTTACAAACTCTCTCATTTATTCATTTTGAGCATCGAGTTCTTCGAGTTTGATTTTCATATAATCTAAAGAATTTTCAGGCACATAATTTTCCTCGTCTTCTGGTTGTTGAGTTTGGATATATTCTTGGGAATAATCCCAATTAGAATTGTATTCCTCATAATCATTCCATTCAGGTTCCATGGGTGCATAATTTTCCATAGGAACGTAATAATAACATTCCCATGTTGAGTGATAATCCCCACAGATTTCACAACCAGTTATTGTTTCGTCATTCGTGATCCAAGATTGACCGAATGAATTGTCATCAACACCCATTTGAGGGTATTGATTAAATTGATTTTGGATGTCATAAAGAGTTTCCAAAATATTCTCGAGATTTTCTATAATGCACTTATTACCAAATTTTAGCTACAATGTGGTGCATTTACTTAATTATCCTATTAGTTATAAAAATAAAAATTATATAAGTTATCAAATTAATAGACTTTTCTGCTTTTGCCCACGTTTCGAATAGCCAATAGATGCAGCAGGGAGCCAGAACCCTTTAAATCGGAAGCTTACAACTCAGCCACTAACAAATCCAACTATTACTACGAAGCAGAAAATTTGAATGTCTATCAATTTAACCGCTTAAAATAATTTTTCGTTTGGAATTTTAGAGGAGAAATAGAAAAAATTCTAAGTCCTAAAAACTAGAGCGTCGAGAAATAAGAAAGAAAAAGAGCGCGTCGAAAAATGTCGAAAAATAAAAATAAGAAAGAAAAACGTCGAAACTTAAAAGTCTAAAAACTAAATCTAAAAAGTTGCGCCTAAAGGTCTAAAGGTAAATGCAATTTTATTCGGAAAACGACAATTACTTAAATTGGCACTAAAATCTATAAACGGCGGTACAAAATTCTAAAGCTCCTAAATCTTAATCTAAAGAAAAAGCACTTAAGGGATTTTACGGCAAAGCCTAAAAATATAGAAATATAAAAATTCTACGGCAAAAACTAAGTTTAAAACTAATTACGAACGATAAATATACAAATATTTAAAATATACAAATTATAAAAAGAGACAAAAAAATGATAAAATTACCTATTTTTATAAAAATATTATTTTTATATAATTATTTATAAAATTATTAATTTTATATATTAATAAAACTAATTAAAACTTAATATTACTAATTTTAAATAAAACTAAAACTAAATATTAAAATAAATAACCCTAATTAATAATAATAATTATTTATAAACCCTAAACGTATTTAATGCTCGAGTCAGACCTGTCAGGGCAGGCCATGCGATTGCATGGCGTTGAGGCTTCTGGCTCATGCGATCGCATGGGCCTGTAAGTCCAGTTTTTTTTTTAATAACTTTATATTGCTTTTCTAAAAATATATAATAAATATATTTATACAAAAATAAATTAAAAATATTGCGTTACGCCGACTCCCCGGCAGCGGCGCCAAAAACTTGATGTGTGCATCGGTGTATACGAAATAGTTATTATTTTTACTACGAAATACAATTCAAATGACACAAGTTTTAATTATTTATTTACAGATGGATATACCTAAACCTTGCTACAACACTTATAGGCAGTGTACCTAATGGTAGAGTAGTATAGTTTTTAGTAAGTCCGGTTCGTTCCACAGGGAGATGGCTTATTTCACACTATATTTTAATTAACTATATTTGTACAAAATATATATAATTATATATAATAATATATAAAAGGGGGTTTACCGTTTAATGACCGGTTTTTCGGTTTTATATTTTAAGTCACAATTAAAACCTAATGCAAAATATAAATGATGATAATTTAAGTGCGTAAAATAAATAACAATATAACAATTATGCTTATTTAAACTTCCGTAACCATGATGTTTGACGTTTTGATTATTTATTACCCTGGGTTAATTGTCCTTTGTCCTGGATGTAATTGAAACCTATCTGGGTTTTTCCCATAATAGTTCATCGGTCATAATTATAAAATGCTCGGCAAATTTAACCTTATACCCGAAGTCAAATATTCCAACTAATTGGGGATTCGAACTGTAACAAGGTCTTAATACTTTGTTTAATGAATACACCAGGTTATCGACTGTGTGTAATCCAAGGTTTTAATACTTTGTTAACAATTACACCAATTACCCTTGAATGTAATCCACCCCTGTTTTAATGAGTCCATTAACTATTAATCCATCCCCGTGTCCGGTCAAATGAACAATAATTCGTACTTATAAATATCCCGCCCATCGTGTCCGATTAAGCGTATGTGGTTATATATAGATACGTCAAATCATAACCTTTATATTAAATTAACGAGGTATCGTTAATTTAATATAAAGCCCATTAATAGCCCATAGTCTAATTTCCACAAGTGTCATTCTTTTGTCCAAACCCCAATTATGGTACAAAGCCCAATAACCCCATCTTTAATATTTAGTCTAACATCACGATTACTTTGGCTTAAATAAGCATAATAATAACTTAGTTACGAGACATTAATTTTAAAAAGGAAAACATAACTTACATTGAGTATTTATCGCGTAGTGTTACACGGACAGAATTTCGACTTCAAAACCCGTAAAATAACCTTTACATAACCCAAACTAATCTCATATAAAACTAAACTAATATATATATATATATATATATATATATATATATATATATATATATATATATATATATATATATATATCTTACAGAGGGAGTAATATATTTATGGTATATATTTCGGCCAGAATTCTGTGGCTTTTATAGACCTGACCAAACTTTTCGGGCCATGTGATCGCATGGCTCCCCTTTGTTATTTCCATGCGATCACATGGCATAGAAATCTAGCTCACATTGCCTTGGACACTAGCTTGTCGACATGATATATAAATATATATAATATATATTATATATTATATTATATTCTTGTGCATATTAGACTTGTAATTTTTGGTCCGTTGAGTCGGACGTTGATAGTTGGCTCAGGTCCCGGTTCCGGATTTTCGAACGTCCTTTCATACGATTTAATATCTTGTACTTTGCGTTTTACAATTTGTAATTTGCACAAAAAATTATTTTCCTTAACTCCCAAAATCCGCGCAAGTCTTTTAACTCAATTTTTGGGACGCTTTTGAGTGCACTATGGCTTTAAGGACCCTTTTCCAGTTTTAGGACGCTTTTTCTTCAATTCTTTAATCTTCGTGCTTTTCGTTTCGTAACTTGTACTCTTGTCAATTTTAGACATTTCTCATCATTAATTTGAACCACTTGAATTGTATCTTGTACATTTGAGCTTTTTGGACGTTTTTGTCTTCGAATCTTCGTTTTCGCCTTTTGTCTTTGCACTTATTTATTATAAACGAATATCACTTGGAAATAGAACAATTGCAACTGAAAACTTTACATATCGAAAGGATATTGATACTAAATATATGTTTATTTGGAGCACTATCAGTATCCTCTCTAAGCTCGGGAAAAAATCACAACATCAAGAAGAATTGATGAGGCTAGAGACGAAAGATCGCAGTTTAATAATTCGTTTAAAAAAGAAAACTTATAAGGTTGCCGAAGTTAAGGATATAGAGATTGACCCTGCCGTGAAACACCAGAATACTGAAGAAGCCCGTTCAGCAAAAGAATCTACAGATGAAAGCTATACCGATGATGACGAGGAAGGAGAGCAAAATGAAGACAATCTGGACGATTCATATTCCCCACAAGCAGTGCCAGATCAAGAGGATCCGGACTCTTCTTCAGATCACTCAGAGATACCGGTCATATCTAACCACGCTGACATGATAACCTTCATCAATGATACCGATGAATTTGAAGATATTCTCGAAGCCATCCGTAAATCGACCATCACTTTCACACCTCGTTTAAAGGAGCGGATCAAGGCGATCGAAGATGAATACTACCTTTATCTACCAAGAGAAGATGATAATGTTGAACTCTTAGAAGGGCGCATTCAAGACTTTATCAATACTCTTCACGATCATCTCTACCATGAAGAAAGGCAACAAGAGCATAATTTAGTGGTTCGCACTATTCTCGAGACAAGATTTTGTCGAGATCAGAAGATCATTTACTCTAAGTTTTACAATGCCTTAGCCGGATCTGCACTTCCGTTCTCAGCAAACCAACGAGCACTACTGACTCTCATCCGGAAGCATATGGATCTTTCCACCGGACGCCCGACTTATAACTCTGATTCACGAATGATCGAAGATATTCACAGCCTCTTCATTCTCATGGAAAAAGATAATTTAAAAAGCATGCCAGACAGACTAGTGATCAACGTAACAATTGATCACAATGCTGATCTGATTATCAAGGAACTATGAGACGTAGTAGCAGAAGAAGGAAGACGCAAAAATCCGTTCTCACATCTAGAACCCGACCGAGTCAACATTTCCACCTTTATTATGAAGCGTTTAGCACGTATATTCCACGAATCCACGGATATTAGTTTCACATTTAAAGCTGAATGTCGGGAGATATATTCCAAGACGGTGACATTAATACTTGTCCAAGGTGAAGACAAGTTGATCTAAGTTAGAGGTAATCTTTCAAAGGGATAGAAGGATTAGGTTTGTTGTTTAAGGAGAAGTACAAGACTTGTAAATCAGATCTCTACCGGATTTAGAGAAAGGTGCTTAGTGAAGCAAAACTCCCGATTAGTGAATCGGGAAGTGGATTAAGGTGGATTAGTTAACATCCACGTGAACCACTATAAATCCTTGTGTTTATGTTCTTTACTTTACATTCTGCATTACTACAAACATAAACACGACACCCATTAGTTTAAGTTGATTAAAGTGATCAAGAACTTTTCAAATGTTGTTAATCATCGAAAAAGTGTTAAAAATCGTATTAACTATTCACCCCCTCTAGTTACTTACACTAACGATATCCACTCAAATCCTACATGTATTTAAGAAAAATAATTCTATAAAGGCACTAATCCACTAAGTTTTTCTAAACAAGACTTTAAAAACTCACTTTGCGAAAAAGCTTTAAAAAGAGCCAAAATTAGTGTTTTCTAACCCTAAAATCAAGAACTGCCCTAGAAGACCACTATAAAGGATCAGGACCACTAACCAAGACTGGAGTGCCAAGACTTATTCAAGACACATACATGAAGATCTATCAAGGACCTAGAAGCTCATATGATTCATATACCAAGATCAAGAAGTTCCAAGACTTACACATACTGAAAAAACACACATAAAACCCTAATCACAGAATAATTCAAATATAACCTCAAGGAACATCAAGAAGTGATTCAGGGGATTGTGTGTGACTATTACGAGTCTAAGGAACCCTAAGAAAATGCAACTGTTGAACTTCAAGTGAATAACGTATGTCGGGACACAACAACGCACTATCAGAAACTAGAATACGACAAACATGAGCTGCAAATCACCACTTGGCCACTCAGTTAACTGGCAACCCAGTTACATCAATTGGAAAACCCAATTGTTGCAACTGGAGACCTAGAGTGAAACTGGCGACCCATGGTTAGTTAACCACTTGCAACTGGCGACCCGTGGCTTAGATGTAAGATGACCATTTTGCCCTTAGGCATAATTGTGTGATTAATTATGCTTTTATTTTAGTTGAATATTTTATATTATGTTATTATTTGGTTAAGACCAGTTTGTGACAAGGGTCACGGAACAGGTTCGTTTATTTAATTTGGACTCCGTTAGGGCAGTCAAATTAAGTACGAAGGTTATCAGGTGAGTAGTAAATACCCGTGTGTCGTGGGGTATTATGTTTTAACACAATTAAGTGTTTAGTGCAACTCTTTTTCTCTCATTTCTCAATCTCTCTAGAATTTTCTTAGCAAATAAACCGTACCTTTTTCATCTTCACCATTAAACTCTAGATTCTCAATTGGTGTTCTAGAGCTCAAATCTTTTGTATCATCTTGTTCCTTACAGTTTACTGAATCTTTTAAGGTAAGAATCAAAGTGTGTCAAGCTTTAATCTTTGAGAAAATGAGGTTTTTGTGTTAGGTTTTGTTAAAGTGAGTTTTAGTGTCAAATTGGTTGATTTTGATGTTGTTTGTGTCAAAATCTTGTGGGTTTATGCTTAGTGATGTTTAGTGTACTTGATTTGGTCAGTTTTGAGGTAAGAAACGATCTCTAGAGCAAGAAATGGTGAATTTTGGGTTAAACCCGCAGCTGTGTTCATCTATGTGTTCATCTTCTTCATCAGATGAACACATTCGGCCGAGTGTCTCCTGACACTCGACCGACTGTGTAGACGATCGACCGGTTGAGTGACACACTCAACCGAGTGTGTCTGAGTTATGACCAGATGATTTAATTTAGTTAGTCGACCATGTGAGATGACACTCGACCGAGTGTGTGGACACAATCGACCGACTGTGTGACTCAGTCGATCGTGTGTCTTTATGGGCAGAATATTTTACCAAGTGTTGATGTCTAGCCGTTTTGCTGCCCGCGTTACTTATGATAATCAGAATGTATGTTCTGAAAATGCATAAGTGTTAGGTGGACCTTTAGTGACACTTTTTGTGACTGATTTGTTGTACTGTGCTTACGGACAGAAACTAACTTGATTTGCCTTACGTTCATGTGATAAGGATAAGGAAGCCGCTCAGTGATAGATTATCTGAGCTAGTTACTGGTATTTGGTGAGTGGGCCTATCTTCAGATATAGTATAAGTAGCTGACACACTACTTGTTCAGACTCTTTACTTTTATGTTTATGCCCTGTATGAATACCATGTATAGTTAGATATTGCCATGCTAGTTAGGACGATTGCATGACTGATTATCTGTGATCTTATGTGCGCACTGTTAGTTGGACACCAACCGAGGCAGCATGGTTGGGAACCCACCGAGGCGGCAAGGTAGGGTTGATGTGAGGTCGACCGTGGTAGCTTGGTCGGGTCTTGATGTTACTGATTGTTCAGTATAGCATAGAAGGACGCATGTGTTGCGTCTGGACAGTTATGGAGTGGATTCAGTAAAGCAGACTATCGGTAGACTATAGCCTGATCAGCTAAGTCGTGTGCTTGTACAAGCCGCCGGTCCTCATATTGTCAGTTGTTGTTGTATGCTAGTTCAGGACGTTAGCATATATGTTACCCTTGCATGTTCAGTTGCTTATGCTTGGTCTGTTAGATAGTATCCATTCACTTAGCAGTTGTGCTAATTCCCCCGTATTTCCACCCATTGCAGGTTTAGGTACTGATGGTTAGAAGGGTGATGTTAAAGCGAAGGGGTACTAAATACTATAACATTTTACTAGTAATTACTATTAAATACGATACAATTTTACACAAGTTATTTATTTATTTATTTATTTATAGAGTGGATATACCTAAACCTTGCTACAACACTTATAGGCAGTGTGCCTAATCGTACAGTAGTGTAGTTTTTAGTAAGTCCGGTTTGTCCACAGGGAACTAGCCAAGTTTAACGCTATATTTTTTAAAACTATATTTGTATATAAATATATATATAAAAATAAGAAGTATTATTATTATTATAAAAGGGGGTTTTTACCGTTTAATGACCGGTTTGTCGATTTTAAAACTTTAGTTGCAGTTAAAACCTAATGTAAAATATTAAAAATAAATATAACTTAATTTAAAGAGTAAAATAAATGACAATAATTAAAGTGCGATAAATTAAAGTGCGATAAATAAAATGACGGTAAATAAAATTGCGATAATTAAAAAGTACGATAATTAAAATGACAATAAATTAAAGTGCGATAATTAAAAGTGCAATTAAATATGAAATAAAGGAATTATGCTTATTTAAACTTCCGTAATCATGATGTTCGACGTGTTGAATTTAGTTTATTACCATGGGTTAATTGTCCTTTGTCCTGGATTATTCAATATGTCCATACGGTTTTGTCCATAATAGTCCATCAGTCATAAATATAAAGTGTAAGAGTCTTCGTCAAATTATCCTTATACCCGAAGTCAAATATTCCAACTAATTGGGGATTCGAATTATAACAAGGTCTTAATACTTTATTTAATGAATACACCAGGTTATCGACTGCGCGTAGTCCAAGGTTTTACTACTTTGTTAACAATTACACCAATTACCCTTGAATGTAATCCACCCCTGTTTCAACAAGTCTATTAACTATTAATCCAGTTCCGTGTCCGGTAAAATGAACAATTATTGGTATTTATAGATATCCCGCCTACCGTACCCGATTAAGCGTATGTGGTTATTTATAGATACGTCAAATTATAACCTTTATATTAAATTAATGAGGTATCATTAAGTTAATATAAAACCCATTAATAGCCCATAGTCTAATTTCCACAAGTGTCGTTCTTTTATCCAAACCCCAATTATAGTCCAAAGCCCAACTACCCAAATTTAATATTTAGCCCAACATCACGATTACTTCAGCATTAAATAAGCATAATAATAACTTAGCTACGAGACATTAATTTAAAAAGGTTGAACATAACTTACAATGATTAATAATAGCGTAGCGTTACACGGACAGAATTTCGACTTACACACTTACAACATTCGCTAACATACCCTTATTATTATTAAATTAAAATTAAAATTAAAATTAAAATTATAAATTATATATATATATATATATATATATATATATATATATATATATATATATATATATATATATATATATATATATATATATATATATATATATGTATATATATATATATATATATATTACGTAGAGATTGAGAGATAGATTAGAAAAAGGTGTGTTTTCGTTGTGCAGAACTCGTTGCCTTTTATAGGCCCACATTTTACTGTGCAGTTCCGCGAGTGCGGAGTTTTTACTCTTCTAAACTCTGCGAGTGCGGAGGTTCGCATTCCAGCTCACACAAATTGGATCCTAGGCTGCCGACATTTATTTTTATAATATATAATATAATATATATATTTTACATAATTAATTATATATTATATTATATTATATTATATTTATATACATAATTAATTTGTAACTTTCGGTCCATTGCGTCGTGCGTTATTAGTTGGTTCATGTCCTGGTTCCGGTTTTTCGAACGTCCTTTTGTACGATTTAATAATTTGAACTCTGCGTTTTGCAGCTCGTACTCTTGTATTTTTGAGACGTTTCTCATTAATAATTTGAACCTCTTTGATTGTACTTTGTACTTTTTAGCTTTTTGATCGTTTGCGTCTTCAATTCGTCGAATCTGCCTTTTGTCTTCACCTTTTATTATTTAAACGAATATCACTTGTAAATAGAACAATTGCAACTAAAAGCTTGTCTTTTTTGAGGGATAATGCTATGAAATATATGTTCGTTTTTAGCATTATCAAATATTCCCACACTTGAGCGTTGCTTGTCCTCAAGCAATATAGTCATGAAATAAAAATACTAGAATCACTTCTTTATTCTTCACACTTTGTACATCAGTGATTTTTATACGGCGGTATGAACAATGGTAGTAACGATGTGGTTTACAGTCCCACACGACTATGAAAATTTAGATCCGTTAGGAAATTGAATCTTCATGAAAACATTTGATCTTTTGAAAATTTAATCTAGCTTTTACCCTAGATAAGTTTTTCGGAATAACCCTTCACCTGTGTTTGCAAAATTGTTTTTGTGGGTTTTGTGAGTTTCATATTTGAAAATTTTGGCTCAAAACTTATGGTTTTGTGTCACCCACTTACTAACCTTGTATTAGGAAAGCAACACGTCCAGTATACTTGCTCCGTATATTACCTTTCGGTAAACTACCATTCGGTTGTAAAGGAAAGCGTTGAACAAGCAACTGTTAAGGCAATGTCCCGTGACATGCTTTTAATTATGGTCTATATCGTGTTGGATGCAATTACTATCCTTTGTAGGAGCAATAGTAAAGATCACCCTATAGTTTTTCGGTCTGGCATAAGGTCCTGTCTTCGACCATGCTATGCAACCACCGTTCTTACGGTTGACACCCGATTTGGTTCAGGTGACCTAATGAATTCCAGGTGAATTCTTAGGATTTTACGTTCAATGGTAATGAACGCATTGAAAATGGGTTTTCAGAAAACAAATCGGTTTGTAATTTGATCAAAATATTTTCTCGTTCAAGCTCGAGTTTAGATATCATCGAATTCCATGAGTTTGAATTCTCAATCTTTAAGGTCAATCTCAAGGATTGAGTAATATCAGTCTTAAAAGCTGATTTTTGATCTTTAAAGAGATTATCCTTTCTGGGGATCTGATTCATTAGTCTTATCAAGCTAATTTGCACGGCGCCCTCCCCATTTTACGAGACAGATCCTCTCATGGTTAGGATAAGTCTGACCACTTGGCGACCCTGTTTGATGCTGAGGTCCGTGGATTTCCAGCTGATTTTCGAGAAAACTTTTCAAAGTTTTTCATAGACTCTACAACTGGTCTGGACGACAAATTCCTGACCTAAATCAAGAAGCGCGTGTCTTTTTCAGAAGACTTTACTTCCTTTTAATGATAGAATTGATTCATCGTGTAGATCCATCTTTCTTTCAAATATATTACAATTTACAGGGTAAAACGGTTAATTTTGTCCAAAACAAAAGTATCTTCAATTATTTGTACAAAAATATGTGATATATGTTCTAAATAACTTGGTAATTTTTTTCCCACACTTGGCTTTTATTTTCCTTTCTTTGCCTTTTTATTGTCCTCTATTCCATTTTAAATGAATTCTAACATTTTGGGTTGTTTCTCAATTTATGTCGTTTCCGAGGTAATAATAATTTCGGTGTTAACACCTAGTTTTATGTATAAACATGATTTTGAATTCATTTATTTGAAAATTTTGAAAAATCTTACTAGAATTGGGTAGTCAGTGTATAAGACTAGGGCTGTTCTTTTTTATCAGAGAGCACTAGATTCTAATACAACTACTGCGTTACTAGTATTTTTAATGGTAACCTAGTGTATAAGTCAAAAATTTTAAAAATCCGAAAGAATTTAACCCCTTCTCACACTTAAGATCTTGCAATGCCCTCATTTACAAGAAATCAGTAGCAATTTAAATTATTGAGGGTGATTAGCGTAGAAAAATGATTAAATTTTTACCAAAGTTTCCAAACATATCAGATTTTTTATTTTTTTATATATAAAACCTTTATTAATAAAACAATTAATTAAATTTAAAATTTTGTTTTCCTTTTTATTTAGGACGAGGTTATTTCGGTACGTTGACCTAGTCCGTCCCTCGACAAAATTTTAAAAATTCGTCATTTTAAAGCGTTGTTTTAAAAGCAAAGATTTTTGAGTTTTTTAATATTTTTGGCATACTTTAAATCAATAAGATTAAAAATAATGATAATAAAATTTCTCGTCCCGCCCTCGGGTAAAGCAATTTCAGTTCAACGACCTAGTTTTCAACTCACGACAAATTTTAAAAATCATATTTTTAACTTAGTGAAATAAAGTAAATTTTTGTTTTTAAATTCACACCAAACTTAAATTTAAAATGCATAAAATTAAAATTTCATATTATTAAAAATTCACACCAAATTTATATTATATTTTTGTTTTTATACATACAAATTTATATTAAAAATATTAATTTTTCAAATATTTACAAACTTAAATATATTGATTTTAAAAAGTTTATAATATTAATTTAATATTTATATATTAATTTTAAAAATAAGGTAAAAATTAAAATTAAAAATCTTTTTGGTCTTTTATCCTATCCCACTTTAATTAATCAAATATTATCAAAAATATACGCCCCTCTTTTCGGTAAAATAAATTCGGTTCCATAACCTAGTTTTACTCCTGACGAATTTCTGAAATATTTTGGGTTGATTGATTAAAGATATTTATACCTTAAGAATAAACGGTAAATTTCGCAGTGATGTAATAAATTTTTGTATGATATCAATAATTTCGGTTACGCATACCTAATTTTATTGAATATCAATTTAATACTTTATAGCGAACGATTCAGCGTTTATTATCAAAAGGTTAAAAGCAATAAAATAAAATAAAATATAACTGTACATACTTACCTGTGAAATATAATTCTCAGAGACGTGCTTTAGCCGACTCATATGAGAGTCGTGTGATTTGGTTCTCCATAGCTACGTAAGCGTAACCTCGATTCTTCAATATCTTTTCTTCTAAACATATAAACGGTCCTTCTCTGCATAGAGTAACAAATTCGGTATTTGAATATGTTTGATTGTTTGAACATTTACCTTCGTGTGACCATTTTCTGCATTTATAACATCTTTCAAGGTGTCGTGCTCTTCTTTTTGTTGCGAATTTTGATTTTACTTTACTAAAATGTATCTTATGATGATCTTTTCTGAGTTCTTTTCTTACTCCGTCCATTTTGCCTCTTATGAATGATACCAATTCACTCGGAAGTGTGTCATTATTACGTTTAGTAATCATAGCATGTAGCATTAGACCATGGGTCAGATCAAAGGAATTCTTCATCTCGTAAAACCTAAAAAAAATAAAAATTCAGAATGGGGGGAGAAGACTAGTTCTTTAGGGTCTGCTAGGGAAAGACCATATGGATTCCATTTTCGGAAACTACACGAAAACAGAATATCTAACTCTAACAGAAATATAAATAACCCTAAATAGATTCGATTCTCCCCACACTTAGTTAGATTTGGTGTCAAAATTGTGATTAACTTCGTTTTCAATTGGACTATCAACAACTTGTATATCTTTGACTTTTACTTCAAGCCAATTGTTGATTTCCTCTGTAACTTTCACAAATTCAACTAACATTGCCTTTTCTTTTGGCGATAAATTGGATACTAACCGGTTACATAACTTAAAGTTTCCCTTAATCCTAGCATCGTGAATTAAATTATAAGGTTTCTTCGTTGAACTGTTAAAAACGGGTTCTTCTAATTTCGTATCATCAACGGGGTTCTTTGTTATCGGATCATCAATAAGTGTTTCTTCATCTTCCCCACACTTATGCGTTTTTATTGGTTTAACTGTTTTGGTTGGTGAAGATCTAAACTTTCGGTTCACAAAGGTGACCGATTTATCACCATCCCTAAGTGTCATTCTACCTTCTCTTACATCAATGAATGCCTCGGTGGTTGCAAAAAATGGGCGACCTAAAATTAGAGGAATATCAAGGTTTTCCTCCATATTAATAACTATAAAGTTTGCAACAAAGGTCAAACTTCCCACTTTAACAAGTAAATTATTGGCTATTCCAACCGGGTGTTTAATGGTTAGGTCAAATGATTGAACACCTATTTTGGTTGGTTTTAATTTACCCATACCTAATCTTTTGTATAAGGAAAGAGGCATAATATTTGCACTTGCTCCTAAATCTGCGAGTCCATTATATATAGCACCATCATTAAGCAAGCAATAAATGATAAATTCACCCGGGTCTCCTACTTTAGTAAGTCGAGTTGGTTTGTTAACCTTTTTTGGGTGTTCTTTTCTTGGTTCTTTCACTTCTATTTGAACTTCTTTTTCTTCATTTCTTGGAATGGGAGGTTTGTATAGAAATTCTTCTTCATCACTCCAATTTGAATCCTCCCCATTTTTCAATTTTGATTTTTCATATGTTGTTGATAACATATTTATGTTTTCATTTTGAAGGTTTTCTTGGGTGGTGAAATTATGATTGACTTCATTGTCAACTTCCATCGGACCATGTATGTAATGTTTAACTCTGTGACCATTAACTTTAAATTCAATCCCATTTGAATTTATTAACTCTATTGTTTCGTATGGGAAAACTCTTTTGACTATAAATGGTCCAGACCATCTTGATTTCAATTTTCCAGGAAATAGCTTGAATCGTGAATTGAAAAGAAGAACTCTGTCTCCTTCTTTAAATTCTTTTGAACTTCTGATTCTTTTATCATGCCATTTCTTCGTTCTTTCTTTATAGATTAACGAATTTTCATATGCTTTATGTCTTAATTCTTCTAATTTGTTTAGTTGACTTAACCGAAGACGTCCAGCTTCATGTAAATCAAGATTACATGTCTTCAAAGCCCAAAATACTTTGTGTTCAATTTCTACTGGAAGGTGACAAGCTTTTCCGTAAACGAGTCTAAAAGGTGTGGTTCCAATTAGAGCTTTGTAGGCTGTTTTAAAAGCCCAGAGTGCATCCTCCAATTTCATGGACCATTCCTTCGGATTTGATCCTTCGATTTTCTCTAGAATTCGTTTTAATGCTCGGTTGGTATTTTCAACTTGTCCACTTGTTTGTGGATGATAAGCGGTTGAGATTTTATGAGTTACTCCATATCTTTTGAGAACTTTCTCAAGTTGATTATTACAGAAATGAGTACCTCGATCACTTATTAAAGCTTTTGATGTTCCAAACCTTGCACAAAGACGTTTTAAAAAGTTGACTACAACTCGTGCATTGTTAGTCGGGAGAGCTTGTGCTTCCGCCCATTTACATACATAATCAATAGCAACGAGAATGTAGAGATTATTATGAGATTTTGGAAATGGACCCATAAAGTCAATACCCCAAACGTCAAATACTTCACATACTTGAATGACATTTTGTGGCATTTCATCGCGTTGACTTATTTTTCCGGCCCTTTGACATGCATCACAGGATTTGCAAAGAAGGTGTGCGTCTTTGAAAATTGTAGACCAATAGAATCCATAATCGTAAACTTCTCTTGCTGTGAGTTGAGGCCCATAATGCCCTCCTGTTGGTCCTGTGTGACAATGGTTTAAGATTTGACTAGCTTCATCCCCGAATACACATCGACGTATTATTCCATCGGGACAACTTTTAAACAAATGTGGATCTTCCCAGAAATAGTGTTTTATATCACTGAAGAATTTCTTTCGTTTTTGGTACGATAATCCTTTTTCAAGGAATCCACATACTAAGTAGTTTGCATAGTCTGCAAACCATGGAATTTCACTATAATCTATCTTCAATAGATATTCATCAGGAAAGTTATCTTGTATGGCCGATTCATTTAGAACTTCTAATTCAGGATTTTCAAGACGAGAAAGATGATCAGCGGCGAGATTTTCTGCTCCCTTTTTATCTCGGATTTCAATATTGAACTCTTGTAAGAGTAAGATCCAACGGATTAATCGTGGTTTGGCATCTTGTTTCGAAAATAGGTATCTAAGAGCAGAATGGTCAGTATAGACCACCGTTTTAGCTAGAACGAGATATGAACGAAATTTGTCAAAAGCAAAGACAATAGCAAGGAGTTCTTTTTCAGTAGTTGTGTAATTTGTTTGTGCTCCTTGTAACGTCTTACTAGCGTAATAAATAGGTTGAAATCATTTTTCAATCATTTGTCCTAAAACGGCTCCCATTGCAAAATCACTTGCATCACACATGAGTTCAAACGGTAGATTCCAATTTGGAGTTATCATGATCGGTGCATTAGTGAGTTTTTCTTTAAGAATATTAAAAGATTTGATGCATTCATCTGAAAAGATGAATGGAGCATCCTTTTCTAGGAGTTTATTCATAGGAGTGGCAATTTTAGAAAAATCTTTTATGAAACTTCGGTAAAAACCGGCATGCCCTAGAAAAATCCTAACTCCTCTAACATTGGTGGGATGTGAAATTTTAGCAATTACATCTACTTTAGCTCTATCCACTTCAATTCCTTCCTTTGAAATTTTATCACCAAGAACTATGCCTTCTTTAACCATGAAATGGCATTTCTCCCAATTTAGTACTAGATTTGATTGTTCGCATCTAATAAGCATTCGTTCAAGATTAAATAGACATGATTCAAAAGTATCACCGAAGACTGAAAATTCATCCATGAAAACTTCCATGCATTCTTCTATCATGTCGTGAAAAATCGCCATCATGCACCTTTGAAAGGTTGCAGGGGCGTTGCAAAGTCCAAATGGCATGCGTTTGTAAGCAAAAGTACCATAAGGGCGCGTGAATGTGGTTTTCTCTTGGTCCTCGGGTGCTATTGGAATTTGAAAGTATCTGGAGAAACCGTCAAGAAAATAATAGTAACTATTCCCGGCTAGTCTTTCCAACATTTGATCAATGAAAGGTAAGGGAAAGTGATCTTTTCTGGTGGTGTCATTTAATTTTCTATAATCAATAAAAACACGCCATCCTGTTACAGTCCTAGTAGGAATAAGCTCATTTTTCTCATTTGTGATGACAGTCATGCCACCCTTCTTAGGTACACATTGAACTGGGCTTACCCATGGACTATCAGAGATTTGATAAATTAATCCTGCATCAAGAAGTTTAATAATTTCTTTCTTAACAACATCTTGCATATTAGGATTTAGTCTTCGTTGGCATTGCACATACGTTTTATGACCTTCTTCCATAAGGATTTTATGTGTGCAATACGAAGGACTTATGCCTTTAATGTCATGAATCTTTCATGCAATAGCTGGTTTATGAGCTTTTAGCACAGAAATGAGTCGAGATTTTTCATTTTTCGTAAGAGAAGACGATATTATTACAGGTAATTCAGATTCACCATGTAAATAAGCATATTCCAAATGATTTGGAAGTGGTTTTAACTCTAATGTCGGTGGTTCTTCTATCGATGATTTGTATCGATATCTGTCTTCTTCTTTTAGCATTTGAATTTCTTCTGTTGTTGGTTCATATCCATTAGCCATAAGTGCGGTTCACATTTCAGTTTCATCAATTGGTTCAGTTCCTTCTCCTAAAGAACATTCTCCTGTTCCTTGCAATTCTGGAAATTCTTCTAACAATTCTGCATGTGAATCTATAGTTTGAATATAATAACATGTATCATCTGCAGATTGCGGTTGTTGCATTGCTCTATCAACTGAAAAGGTAACACTCTCGTCCTCTATACTTAGGGTCAATTTCTTACCGAACACGTCTATTATTGCTTTAGCCGTGTTTAAGAATGGTCTTCCTAATATGAGAGGAACTCGAGAATCTTCCTCCATGTCTAGAATAACAAAATCTACTGGAAATACTAAAGTACCAACTTTAACTAGCATGTTCTCCATTATCCCTCTAGGATATTTTACTGATCGATCTGCTAGTTGTATGCTTATTCGTGTTGGTTTTAATTCTCCAAGGTCTAGTTTAGCGTATAATGAATATGGCATTAAATTTATATTAGCACCTAAATCTGCCAATACTTCTATTGAACTAAGACTTCCCAGAAAATATGGAATTGTGAAACTTCCTGGATCAGATAATTTTTCTGTTATCTTATTCAACAGCACTGCAGAGCAATTAGCATTCATTGTAACAGCCGAGAGTTCTTCCATTTTCTTTCTATTTGTGATTAGATCTTTCAAGAATTTAGCATATCTAGGCATTCCTGAAATCACATCAATGAAAGAAAGATTTACATTTATTTGTTTAAACATATCAAAGAATTTGGTTGCTCGGCTTCAAGTCTCTCTTTTCTCATTTTACTCGGGTAAGGAAGTGGTGGTTGGTATGGTTTAACATAAGGTTTTTCCTTAACTGTGTTATCTTCATTAACCTTTTCAACTACCGGTTCTTTTTCCTTATCTTGTTCAGATTGTGGTTCTTGTGGAGTAGGAATAGCGTCATCAAAAATTACAGGTATTTCAGGTGGTTTAAGTGTAATACCACTTCTTGTGGTAATGGCTTTAGCTGTTTCATTCCGGGGGTTAGCATTTGTATCACTTGGTGAAACAACCCAACCCGTACTCCGTACGATGATTTTTTTTTATAAATATAATACACATTTACGCGCCAATTAAATATGTAACCCATTCCACACGATTCGTCAAAACATACTACGAGTTTAATGTTTACAAAAAGGCACAAAGGCCATTAACGAATGTGATACAAGTTTGACCAACAACAAATGATAGTTTATAATCCAAACGACACTCGAGCATGGTTTGGGGCTAAACTACCTAAAACGTTCGGCCACTTCAAAAGCTATCCCAAAAGCATCCCCTGTCAACACAAACGGGAGACAACTAATCCAACCGTATGCCCTTACCCTTGTCCAAGCTGGAACCTATAAAATGGTAAACAACGAGAGGGTAAGTAATGTTTAGTGAGTGCAACAATTATACATACATATATATAACCTATCCATTTGCAATCACAATACCAAATACCTCATACGAACTTGTAACTCAATTAGCATGTCAACATACCCGTAACACAAACAAGTCGTACATTATCACACCACTTCATTAGCATATACTCAACTAAATATATTTTATATACTAAACAAACAACAATCTCAATATGGTTAACCAATAACGCTATGGTGCTACCGGCTCGTGGTTCACACCATACGCATTTGAGTCATACTCGTTTATAGTGCTACCGGCTCTTGGTTCACACTCGATGCTACCGGCTCGTGGTTCACATCTTAGTTTATAGTGCTACCGGCTCGTGGTTCACACTCGATGCCACTGGCTCGTGGTTCACATCCCATCCCACACATGTCATGGCACTACCGGCACGTGGTTCATACCATAACATTCACAAATAAACATGCCATATACATGAACACATAATTATTTCACTCACCTTGTCACAAGGATGATGATTTAGCACTTCCAAGCTTCAACGCAATGTACTTAAATCATTAAATGCACATTCAATTTCACAACTAGTGGGATTAACCACAATACTCCCACTTGAGCATTTAATGACCCAATTTGCATTAAATGATTCAACTACTCACAACCGCCCATAAATGGTCAAGACTCGACTTTAATCACTAAGACTAGTGAATTAAAGTCTATTAACTTCAATTAACACAAAACTTAGGGCAATCCATACCCATTTCATCTAATTAGGTCAACTAGTACATTTTGACCCATTTTATATTTCTTAGATTCACAATCAAGTCAAACTTACCCATTTAAACTTCTTTCATAAATCTTAAAGTGCATTAGTGACTAACAACACCAATTAACACTTACAACCTCAAATCACAAGGCCAAAACCCTAACTTGTGGCTATTAGGGTTTCATTACAACAACATAACACAAACTCGCCCATTTTACTCTCAAATGGGTCATACAAAACTCTAGTAACCCAAACCCTAGCCATTACCCAATCAAAACTTAAAACATAAAGTTAGAACTTACCAAGACTATCTTCTTGTAGCTAGTAACAAGGAGAACAACTTTAAATCTCACTCCTAGGTTTGATTCACAAATCTCCAACTCCAAATCTCAAGATTAAACTAAGTAGGTTTTGTGTTTTGGGAGAGAAATAGGAAAGAAAAAGGAAAAGGAAATGAAATAAATGGATGTGTGGTGGAGAGTTAATGCCCTCATCAGATTTACATGTCAAATTACCATTTTGTCCCTTAAAGTCATTTAATTTAAGCTAAAACCGGAATCAGAACTGCAGAATTGCCGCGACGCGGCACTAAATGTCGCGGCGCGACGTTACAAAGGAAAAACCACCACTCTTAACTCATGTTCTGATCCGTGGCCTGATCCTGATCCCTTCGACAAGTTAGCATAAAATGATGGCTCAAACCACTAACACACCTCGTTCACTATTCTTATGCTCGTCTAAGCTTTGACCTTAAGCCTCATACAACTCAATACCAATGCGACACACATACATATGTATATATATATATATATATATATATATATATATATATATATATATATATATATATATATATATATATATATATATATATATATATATATATATATATACTCATTAACTAACACTAGGTTCATTTACAAACGTGCTAATAATTAAGTTTGTACCTTTAGACTGCACGGGAAAACGGGGAGTTACACTTGGTAGACTTCCCGGTTTTCTTTCACCTATCAACCTTGCTAGGTTGCTTACTTCTTGTTCCAGATTTTGAATTGAAGCTTGTTGATTTCTAAATGCTTGAGCATTTTGCTCATTGGTTTGTTTCTGAGATGAACTAGCTTCGACATCATATCTTCTAAATTTGGCTTTTTATTATCGTTTTGTGGTGGTTTATTTTGAAAAATAGGTATTTGCTGATTGTAAGTATTGTTGGATACTTGTTGATTGCTAGGACCTTGTTGGTTGTTGTACGGAACATTTCGGTTATAATTCTGGTTTTGATTGTAGATTGGTCTTGGCGGTTGATAATTATTCTGATAATTATTTCCAGGCCTTTGGTTCATGTATGAAACATTCTCTCTTTGTTCCATTGTTTGTTCAATACTGAGACAATCTTTTATCAAATGTGGTCCTCCACACTTCTCACAACTAATTCGTATTGAGTGAATATCTTTAGTCATCTTTTCCATTCATCTTTCGACAGCATCTATCTTTGCAGAAATGGAATCAAAGTCTTGGCTAGAATCGGCTCTAGCTGCTTTAGATGATCTACCAATATCTTTTTCTTGGTGCCACTCATGTGAGTGGGAAGCAGTGTTATCAATAATTTTGCAAGCTTCAGTTGCGGTTTTCTTCATAATGGAACCACCAGCTGCAATATCGATGTCTTTTCTTATAGTGATGTCACACCCTTGGTAGAATATTTGTACTATTTGATATGTATCTAAACCATGTTGCGGACATCCTCTTAACAACTTTCCAAATCTTGTCCACGCCTCATATAGAATTTCATTTGGCTTTTGTGTGAACGTAACAATTTCTCCTTGAAGTCTCACGGCTTTAGATGCCGGAAAGAATTGTTTAAGAAATTTTTTAACTAAGACATCTCATGTATCAATCGCCCCTTCAGGTAACGATTCTAACCAATATTTGGCTTCTCCCTTTAAAGTCCAGGGAAATAACATGAGATAGATCTGTTCATCCTCCACTTCTCTTATTTTGAATAAAGTACAAATCCTATTAAAGGTACGAAGATGTTCATTTGGATCTTCCTTCGGCGCACCACTAAATTGGCATTGATTAGTTACCATGTGTAGGATTTGTCCTTTGATTTCATAATCTGGCGCATTAATGTCTGGTTGAGTAATTGCGTGACCTTGGCCAGTGCGTTTAGGTCTCATTCGGTCTTCCATACTTAGAGGTTCCAGATTTTCCATGATTGAATTTATTGAATCTGAATCACTAGATGATTCTAAATTAATGGGTTGTTCCTCGACAATCTCTGTTTGAATGATTGGTGGTTTCGGAGGAAAGATTAGTGGTTCAGGATCTCTGAATTGTCCCTGAATATCCTCCGGTTTCTCAATTGTGAGGTCGGGTTCAAAAAATGGATTATCGGAAAGTTGAATTGGAGTACTTGGTCGACTTGATGACGATTCTAAAGAAAAATCAACGGCGACAATATTGTCTAGATGTCTTGATCGAGTTACAGGTGGTGAACGTACAAAAGGTGGTGAACGTTTTGCTCGGTGCATTCACTGAATATCCTATTAGTTATAAAAGATAAAAATTATATAAGTTATCAAATTAATAGACTTTTCTGATTTTGCCCACGTTTCGAATAGCCAATAGATGCAGCAGGTAGCCAGGACCCTTTAAATCGAAAGCCCACAACTCTCCACTAACAAATCCAACTATTACTACGAACCATAAAATTTTGGATGTCTATCAATTTAACCGCTTAAAATAATTTTTCGTTCTGAATTATTAGAGAAGAAGTAGAGAAAATTCTAAGTCCTAAAAACTAGATCGGCGAAAAGAAAAAGAAAAAGTGCGTAGAAAAACGTCAAAAAATAAGGCGTCGAAAAATAAAAATAGAGTAGCGCGTCGAAACTTAAAAAAAACTAAAATTTATAAACAGAGTCGCAAAATTCTAGAGCACCTAAATCTCAGTCTAAAGAAAAAGCACTTAAGGGATTTTACGGCAAATCCTAAGAATCTAAAAATAAAAATAACTACGGCAAATACTAGTCTTAAAACTAATTACGAGCGAAAAATATAAATATTACGAATAAACGATTAAAAAGGTACAAAATAAAAATAAAACTTAAAGTTGTAAAAAAATACAATTTTTATAAAAATATTATATATATATATATATTATAAAAGTAATAAGCTTATAAATTAATAAAACTAATTAAAACTAAAAATATAAAATTAAATAAACTTAAAACTAATTAATATTAAACCAAAACCTAATTATAATTAATTATATATAATTATAAACCCTAAATCGTAATTAATGCTGTACCAGGTCAGGCGTGTCAGAGGGGCTCCGCGAGTGTGGATTTTTGATACCCCCGAACTCCGCGAGTGTGGAGATTACAGTTTCAAATGAGGTGCAGATCGAAAATTTGCAGGTTCAAATGTTTTATTATTATTTTTTTTATTTTACTTTTTTATTTTGTTTTTAATTTTCTGTTTTTATTTTATAGAAAATGTTTTATAATATAACTAAAACTTATATTTTGAATAAAAATTACTTATTTGTATTTTATAACTAAAAATACTTTTTTTAAAGACTTAATGATATATATATATATATTTTTATATTTATGATATTTAAAACTTATGTAAATATATTTTTACAAAAATAACTTAAAAATTATATTTAATAGCGTCTCGCTTCGGCGTTAAGTGTTGTTCCCCGGCAGCGGCGCCAAAATACTTGATGTTAAAGCGAAGGGGTACTAAATACTATAATATTTTACTAGTAATTACTATTAAATATGATACAATTTTACACAAGTTATTTATTTATTTATAGAGTGGATATACCTAAACCTTGCTACAACACTTATAGGCAGTGTACCTAATCGTACAGTAGTGTAATTTTTAGTAAGTCTGGTTCGTCCACAGGGAACTAGCCAAGTTTAACGCTATATTTTTAAAAACTATATTTGTATATAAATATAAATATATATATAAAAATAAGAAGTATTATTATTATTATTATAAAAGGGGGTTTTTACCGTTTAATGACCGGTTTGTCTATTTTAAAACTTTAGTCGCAGTTAAAACCTAATGTAAAATATTAAAAATAAATATAACTTAATTTAAAGCATAAAGTAAATAACAATAATTAAAGTGCGATAAATTAAAGTGCGATAAATAAAATGACCGTAAATAAAATTGCGATAATTAAAAAGTACGATAATTAAAATGACAATAAATTAAAGTGCGATAATTAAAAGTGCGATTAAATATGAAATAAAGGAATTATGCTTATTTAAACTTCCGTAATCATGACGTTCGACGTGTTGAATTTAGTTTATTACTATGGGTTAATTGTTCTTTGTCCTGGATTATTCAATATGTCCATACGGTTTTGTCCATAATAGTCCATCAGTCATAAATATAAAGTGCGAGAGTCTTCGTCAAATTATCCTTATACCCGAAGTCAAATATTCCAACTAATTAGGGATTCGAATTGTAACAAGGTCTTAATAATTTGTTTAATGAATACACCAGGTTATCGACTGTGTGTAGTCCAAGGTTTTACTACTTTGTTAACAATTACACCAATTACCCTTGAATGTAATCTACCCCTGTTTCAACAAGTCTATTAACTATTAATCCAGTTCCATGTCCGGTAAAATGAACAATTATTGGTATTTATAGATATCCCGCCCACCGTACCCGATTAAGCGTATGTGGTTATTTATAGATACGTCAAATTATAACCTTTATATTAAATTAACGAGGTATCATTAAGTTAATATAAAACCCATTAATAGCCCATAGTCTAATTTCCACAAGTGTAGTTCTTTTATCCAAACCCCAATTATGGTCCAAAGCCCAATTACCCAAATTTAATATTTAGCGCAACATCACGATTACTTTGGCATTAAATAAGAATAATAATAACTTAGCTACGAGACATTAATTTAAAAAGGTTGAACATAACTTACAATAATTAATAATAGCGTAGCGTTACACGGACAGAATTTCGACTTACACACTTACAACATTCGCTAACATACCCTTATTATTATTAAATTAAAATTAAAATTAAAATTATAAATTATATATATATATATATATATATATATATATATATATATATATATATATATATATATATATATATATATATATATATATATATATATATATATATATATATATATATATATATATATATTACGTAGAGATTGAGAGATAGATTAGAAAAAGGTGTGTTTTCGTTGTGCAGAATTCGTTGCCTTTTATAGGCCCACATTTTACTGTGCAGCTCCGCGAGTGCGGAGTTTTTACTCTTCTAAACTCCACGAGTGTGGAGGTTCGCATTCCAGCTCACACAAATTGGATCCTAGGCTGCCGACGTTTATTTTTATAATATATAAATATAATATATATATAATTTACATAATTAATTATATATTATATTATATTTATATACATAATTAATTTGTAACTTTCGGTCCGTTGCATCGTGCGTTATTAGTTGGTTCATGTCCTGGTTCCGGTTTTTCGAACGTCCTTTTGTACGATTTAATAATTTGAACTTTGCGTTTTGCGGCTCGTAATCTTGTATTATGGAGACGTTTCTCATTAATAATTTGAACCTCTTTGATTGTACTTTGTACTTTTTAGCTTTTTGGTCGTTTGCGTCTTCAATTCGTCGAATCTGCCTTTTATCTTCACCTTTTATTATTTAAACGAATATCACTTGTAAATAGAACAATTGTAACTAAAAGCTTGTCTTTCTTGATGGATAATGCTATGAAATATATGTTCGTTTTTAGCATTATCAAAGGGTGTTACAGACGGGATGAAGACATGTTTGACTATACGCTAAACTCTGATGTTTTCTCTTTTGTACTGTTTTATGTAACACCGATGTTGAGAAGTTGTAAAGGATGATAACTAGATTGATTTCTTAACTATGGTTTGTGAATATTAAATAAGGTTATTTTGGTAATTAAATTTACTTCCACTGTGATAAAAAAATCAGGGTGTTACAACTTGGCATCAGAGTGTGGTTTAGCAGCAAGTACGTGCGCATATTTATTCCTACACCCTGAGTTAAGTCAAACATGTCAGTGGGGTGGGGGCTAAGTGAATGTATGATGTTTGTGCATGTTAGTGTTTAGTAAACTAACAGTTATCCACTAAACTTATATGCGAGTGTTTTGCAGCACAGATGGCAGATAATAGGGATGCGAATGCTACAAACCTGATCCACCCCAGAACGTTCAGTGCTCCAGATGTGGAGGACGAGGCAGAGGTTTACGATTCTGATTATGTGCATGAGCTTGAAAGATAAAGCAATGGTGTGGTGGGATTCGGTGATAGAAAGTGTTCCTCCAGAACAAGTTAGAATGATTACTTGGGAACAATTTTATGCGAAGGTTTGTGAACAGTACTGTAATGTGTTCGATATGAACAGAATCAAGATGGAGTTCCTAGAAATGCGAATGACACATCAAATGTCAATTGATGAGGAGATTGAGAAATACATGGACAAGTTAAGGTTTGTGCAACAATGGGTGCCTGATGAACAATCAAGAATCCAGCATTTTGCGAATATGATCTTGCCAGAGTACATGGCTTTTGTGAGGTCAGCACCGACGTTATCTTGGATTTTTGTGATGGCTAAGATGGTAGAAAGTGATGTTAGAGTAGCAAGAGGTATGAATTTGGGGAACATTATATCGCAGGGTAGTCAGGCTACCTGTCAGTCAGGTTCTAAGTCTAAGAAATCTTTTGGGTTTAGACAAAAGGGTAAAGGTAATCAAGCAAGTTCAGGGTCTAGTTCAGGAAGGAGAGAGTGGTGTAAAGGTTGTATGCCTTCTCACAGTGGGCAGTGCTCCGAGGCAACAAGAAGATGTTTAAAATGTGGTACGGTAGGTCATGAATCTCAAGGGTGTTCCTTCAGGGAGAATGTGTGTTGGAGTTATCATAAGTCGGATCACCGTTCAGCAAGTTGTCAGGCGTCAAAGGGCGTAACTTCCGGGGCAGGGTCAGGGGCGTGTTCGGCATCTGTCGGGGGTTCCACAGCCTCAAGTAGATAGAAGAGAAAGAACCCGCCGAGTGCGGAAGCCAGGGCCTTTCAGATGAAAGTTGAGGCCACAACTAATAATGATGACGTCATAACCGGTATGTTCTTGATCAGCTCAATACCTGCTAGAGTATTGTTTGATTCGGGTGCAAATAGGATGTTTATGTCTATAGATTTATGTACTAAGTTAGAGTTACCTGCTACTGTGCTGCCTGAGCCTGTTAGAGTAGAGGTAGATGATGGTAAGACAGTTCCAGTCACAACGTATGTGTCTGGGACTAGTATAGAAATTGATGGTAGACCGCTTGCCATGCCCTGTTTAGTGTTGCCTATCCCAAGCTTTGATGTAGTGTTAGGGATGAACTAGATGAGCCTATATAAGGCCCACATTAAGTGTGATAAGAAGATTGTGACTTTCCAATTGACCGATGGAACCCGTATTGTGGCCCGAGGGGAACGAAGTGGGTTCAGTTTTCCATTGATCTCTATGATAAAGGTGAAGAAGTCACTTTCTAAAGGGTATGAGTCTTTTATGGCTTATGTTATTGATGCAAAGATAGAGAAGATATCTATTACTGATATTCCAGTGGTTTCAGAATTTCTTGAGGTATTTCATGACGAATTACCGGGGTTGCCGCCGGTAAGAGAAGTATAGTATAAGATTGAGTTGGTTCCGGGAACAACTCCAGTAGCTAAGGCTCCTTATAGGTTAGCACCTTCTGAAATCAGAGAGATGATGTCTCAGATACAAGAATTGTTAGACAGAGGGTTTATAAGACCGAGTTCTTCACCGTGGGGTGCACAGGTATTGTTTGTAAAGAAGAAAACGGTACTCTGAGAATGTGTATAGATTATCGAGAATTGAAAAAGAGAACGGTTAAGAATAAGTATCCGTTGCCTAGAATCAATGATCTGTTTAACCAGCTTCAGGGTGCGTCGTACTTTTTGAAAATAGATCTTAGATCCGGGTATCATCAGGTTCGGGCTACAGAATCAGATATACCAAAGACATCGTTCAGAACGAGATATGGGCATTACGAGTTCTTGGTTATGCCATTTGGGTTGACGAATGCTCCAGCAGTTTTCATGGATCTAATGAACAGGGTTTGTAAACCATATTTAGATCAGTTTGTTATTGTTTTTATCGATGATATATTAGTATATTCCAAGATAGAGGCTGATCATGCGACACATCTTCAATTGGTGTTAGAGTTGTTAAAGAAAGAACAGTTATATGCTAAGTTCTCGAAGTGTGAGTTTTGGCTTCGAGAGGTGCAGTTTCTGGGTCATGTTATCTGTGAGGCAGGTATTAAAGTAGATCCGTCAAAAATAGAAGCGGTAATGGATTGGAATTCACTGAAGACGCCAACAGAAGTTAAGAGTTTCTTGGGTCTTGCGGGTTATTATCGCCGATTTATTAAAGATTTTTCTAAAATAGCGGGTCCGTTGACTAAATTGACCAGAAAAGACGTAAGTTTTCGATGGAGTGATCAACAAGAACAGGCCTTTCAGACTCTGAAACAGTTGTTGTGTCAGGCTCCAGTGTTAGCATTGCCAGAGGGTTCAGATGACATTGTGGTTTATTGTGATGCGTCAATTGCCGGGTTAGGGTATGTACTGATGCAAAGAGATAAAGTTATCGCGTACGCTTCTCATCAGTTAAAGACACACGAACGTAATTATTCGGTTCATGATTTAGAAATGGCTGCAGTGGTATTTGCGTTGAAGCTTTGGAGACACTACTTATATGGTACAAAGTGTGTGATATGTACAGACCATAAGAGCCTCCGGTATATTTTCAAGCAGAAAGAACTGAATATGCGATAGAGACGGTGGATTGAGCTTATAAAAGATTACGATTGTAAAATAAAGTATCATCCGTGCAAAGCGAATGTTGTTGCCGATGCTTTGAGTCATAAAAAGACTGTGGAGACCGTGAAATTTATGAGAACCAAAATAGTTTCAGATCTAATTGAAAAGATAAGACAGGTTCAAGCCCAAGCTTTATTGGAGGAAAATTTAAAGACTGAATTGATGACCAAAATAAAAGACCAATTGACTGATGATTCTCATAGACTTAAAGCATTTAAGAACCGAATTTGGGTGCCTATGCTTGGAGATTTAAGAAAATTGATCTGAAATGAAGCGCACAAATCGAGATTGACTGTCCATCCGGGTAGCACCAAGATGTATAACGACTAGAAACCAATGTATTGGTGGCCAACAATGAAGAAAGATGTTGCTCAACTGGTAGAAAGATGTCATGTTTGTGCTCAAGTTAAAGCAGAACACCAGAAACCCTATTGTTCATTATAGCAATTGAAAATTCCAGAGTGGAAATGGGATCATATTACGATGGATTTATAACCAAATTACCTAGATCTCAGAGAGGTAATGAAATGATATGGGTAATTGTTGATCGACTGACAAAGAGTGTACATTTCGTAGCAACAAAAGAGACAGCCTCATTGAGTACTTTGGCAGAGTTGTATTTGAAAGAAATAGTTAGTCGACATGGGGTTCCGTTATCTATCGTATCTGACAGGGAATCTAGATTTTTTCCTAACTTTTGGAACAGTTTACAGAAGAGTTTGGGAACGAGGGTAAATCTGAGTACATCATATCATCCACAGACCGATGGTCAGAGTGAACGTACAATACATACACTAGAGGATATTGTGACAACCCGGAAACTTCCAACCAAATTTAACTTGATCTTTATATGTTTCCGACACGATAAGCAAAGTCTGTAAGGTTGAGTCTTAAAAAGTTTGAACTGTTTCATATATTCAATTAACCTTCGACTGCTCTCGATGATTCACGAACAATTAATTGTAAATAGATATGTGTGTATATATATAAATAATAATTTGAAATATAATTTGAAGTATCATATGTTGTTGATATTAAAATTAATTATGTAAAATAAAATAAAAATAGAATATTATAATTATCTAAAATATATCTATATATATACCAATAAAGTATATTAAAAATAAATATTAAATGATTGTAATACTTGTTTGATGTTCCGATTGATATTAAACAAGTTAATTTCGAACTTATGTGATTTTAAAATAAACGATGATCCGAAAATGAGTTTTACAAATTATAGACTTATTAAACATGTATTTAGGAACTATTTGTTAAATTTTAAAACTTTTTATATTTTACTTGAGGTTGGGAGTGAATAATTAATGTAATTTTTATTTAATAGTTAATGACTGAATTTTATACCATATTGACTGGAATAAATAAAGGAAGTTAATTTAAAATTTTAAGAATTTTTCGAAGACTTTTAATCATCACTAATTTATCAACGGAGTACGAAATAATATCCTAATAAAATTGTCGGTAGATATTAATTCTTGTGACAACTAATTGGCACGTTCTAAATTTCTTATAGTATAATAATAATATGTACTGATTGAAGAATGGATTTAAAAATTTGAGAGACTGTGCTTGATTGATTTCTGTACGAGTTCTTTTCAATTCCATTCCACTTTGAATTATATATGTAATATTATATTAATACTTTAAAATTTTATATTTGCATATAGATGAGTGTTGATTGATGACTTATAACAAACCCGGGACCATTGTGTTTCTTCACCATATTCAACCATCAATACTTCTATCAAAATATATATATATATATATATATATATATATATATATATATATATATATATATACATATATTATACAAGCACACTAGACATATTTACACAGAGGTTTAGAGATAGAAAACATCTTCTTTTCCTTCCTTAATATTTTCTGCCAAACCATCACCAAACCATGAATACAAGCTTATGATAGCTTGTTCGAACCACAACTCAAGAGCCACCTTCGATCACCCTTCTTCTCCTCACAACCATTGGCTACCTTGAACCACTACACCCATCTTATTGTGTCACCACCTCAAACCTCCTATCACCACCCTCGAGCCACTCTCATCACCTTGAATCACCATCACTACCTTAACACCATTATTAACAAGCTCACCACCATGAACCACCATGATACTTGCTACAGCCACTTGTGTCTGGTTCCAATCTATTCGCAAATAACCACCAATTGTAGCTACTACTATAACCGATCTTGTTTTCATCAAAACATACAACAAGCTACTCCTCGTTAACTTGATACAATCCACCACCATCACCATCATAAAAACTACCACTGCTATCGGTTATGTTTTCAACAAATACACAAACAACTGGATAGGTATAACTCGAGAATACAGTCCAAAAGTCAACCCAAAACCCACCACCTTCGGCTCATCTCTTTCAACAAAGACAACCATTTAATCACCACCAAGATCATCATCATAAACTGCTGCTCTTCATTTTATTTACCGAACGGGTTTGATCACCACCTATACTATTTACAATAAGACCCACTCATTTAAATTGTTAGTCTTCAACTCCTATTGCTATTCGAAATATTACTATTATTATTTGGTTTTTGCTACGGATGTCAACGAGAACCAGACCCAACACCACCTTAACCATCCCTTGATTGCCTCCTACTTGTAATCAACAAACACCATGAAACCATTATACCACTGCCACCATTGAAACTTTGCTATTACTGCATTCTATTTCAGTTACGATCATAACTCGCCACCATGCTTGTTTCTACAGTTCTCTGTCTGATATACATCAAACTAATTGATTGATTAGTTGCTTTATACGAATAAAAATATGAATGGAGATGGGGTCAAGAAAGGGACATGTTTCTTGGATCCTTCCATTCGATATTGCAGCTGTATTATTCGGTCACCTATTTTTTCATCCACGTTTTATTATAATGAAGATTGGGCTTGGTTAATTTCCTTTTTGGGATTCATGATCCATTAATAAAATAACGGACTATAGCTTGTGGACTATAGGCTTTTAGACTTGTGGACGGTAATGGTAAAGATGGTAATGATAATCACGATGATGATATATTACTGAATTTGATGGCGAGGTTATAAAATGATATTATGGTATTTCGATATTTATGATGATGATGTTAAATGAGTTAATTAGTTTTGATTCGGTACTAAAACAGAATATAGTAATCGGATCAGGGGTTAAGGGTGTGGGTGTTTAAACTAGAGGTCCTGGGTTCGAATCTAGGCAATGACATAATTTTTGTTATCACTCATGGAAGCTACAACATATTAAAGGTAGTCTTATTATTATTATTATTATTATTATTATTATTATTATTATTATTATTATTATTATTATTATTATTATTATTATTATTATTATTATTATTATTATTATTATTATTATGTATATAAATATTAAGATTTAATGAGGTTAGGATTATAAAAATAAATTATAAAGACAAATATTCTTAAGAGAAGGATTAAAATTAGAATTAGGTTATAATTTAAATGAACTATTAAGTATCATTATTATTATCATTTATATTATTACTAATATTATCATTAATAATATTATTAGTATTATCATTTAGATTATTATCAGTAGTATCATTATGATCAAAAACAATATTGTTATTATTATTATCATTATTATTATAAATATCATCATTGCTAGAATTATCATTAATAGCATTATTATGAAAAGTATCATTTTAGTAAAAATATTATTTTTATTAAAAATTATTATTATCAATACATTTAAAATATCATTTTTTTATTATCATTTTGATTACTATTAGGATTATTATTATTATCATTATTATTATTAGTATTATTTTTTTAGAGACATTATTATTATTACCATAATTAATATTATTATCAGTATTGTTACTATTAATATTATCATTATAATCAAATACTACTTTTATTTACCGTTATTTATATTATTTTACTAAATAACTATTATGTATATAAAAATATATTTATAAGTAATATTACATATATGTATGTATTAATTATATTAACAAATTTTATACGAATATTCATATCTAACAAATTAGGTATTTTGAATATCATACTAACCTAATATATAATAATAGAACTATATAAATATTATTCCTTTTAAATATATATACACAAATTAAATATATACATAATATATAATATAAGTTATAATATAAAAATTTGTTCAAGTACGATTATATATTTTAATATATATATATATATAAATGATATAGGTTCGTGAATCCGAGGCTAACCCTACACTTGTTCAATGCCGTCATATGTATTTTTACTACAAAATACAGTATCGTGAGTTTCATTTGCTCCCTTTTTAAATGCTTTTGCAATATATATTTTTGGGACTGAGAATACATGCGCTTTTATGAACGTTTTACGAAATAGACACAAGTAATCGAAACTACATTCTATGGTTGGATTATCGAACCGAATATGCCCCTTTTTAGCTTAGTAGCCTAAGAATTGGTGTTTATTATAATTGCCACCAATTGACGCGAATCCTAAAGATAGATCTATGGGCACTAACAAGCCCCAGTCAGAGAATTTGAACTGCTTTAGTAGTTCGATTTATCATGTCCGATATGAGTCCCGGAACGATGGGAATATTCTATATGCATCCTGTTCAGGTCAGTTACCAGGTGCTCACCATATGAATGAATTTTAATTCGCGAGTTATGCGTGTCAATATATGAAATCATGTGGTCTATTAAAATGATGGAAATGAATGATTATGATAAACTAATGAACTCACCAACCTTTTGGTTGACACTTTAAAGCATGTTTATTCTCAGGTATTAAGGAAATCTTCTGCTGTGCATTTGCTCATTTTAGAGATATTATTTGGAGTCATTCATGACATATTTCAAAAGACGTTGCATTCGAGTCGTTGAGTTCATCAAGATTATTATTAAGTCAATTATAGTTGGACATATTATGAAATGGTATGCATGTCACCAACTTTCGATGTAATGAAAGTTTGTCTTTTAAAAACGAATGCAATGTTTATAAAATGTATCATATAGAGGTCAAATACCTCGCGATGTAACCAAATGTAATGTATTCGTCCAGATGGATTAGGACGGGTCTTTACAGTTGGTATCAGAGCGGTGGTCTTAGTGAACCAGGTCTTGCATTAGTGTGTCTAACTGATAGTTGTTTAGATGAATTAGTGAGTCTGGAATTCGACCGTGTCTGCATGTCAAAAGTTTTGCTTATCATTTAGTGTCGAACATTATTTGCTTATCATCCTTAAAGTCTAGACACATCTTACTGCCTCTATTGCATAGATAGTGTATAGATAAATTCATATCTTAGCGTATCTGTTATTGTTACCTTTGCCTGACAGCTTTCGTAGATTCCTCCGTAACTTATGGGATTTTAGTATTATATATGCATATGTAAATTATGTATTGCAGGGTATTAATCTACATCCTATAATCTATTTCTTATCGAAAATCCTTCATCTGATCGTACGAGATGAATCCCTCAACTAGTTCGAGTCCCTCAGATTCTGATAGCTATTCCGATAGTTATTCCGACAGCTATTCCGATATGGATTTCCATTCGAGCTCCGAAAGCAGTGTAACCAGAATAGATCAACCAACTGAATGAATTGAGGATGGGTTCGTAGTCGACTTAATCAATGGAGGAAAGAAGAAGGCGATCCTTTCCACCAACCGAATTCACCTCTTGACGAAGAACCTGAAGCACTTACTGGCGAACCCATTCGAAACACCATTTTCACACTCATTTTCCGAATATCTCACCACGATTATATTCTATCTAAAATTCTAAACCTTATTCATTCGCTTGTTCCGACCATCAATCATCCCGGAATAACAAAAGAAGTCAACGAACTTCGCGCTCGAGTATCAATTTAGAGAACATGGTGCAAAACTTACCAGCTTCAACAACATCACCGGCACCAACAGTACCACCAACAGCACCACCAACATCAACACCAGTACCACCAACAACCCAAGTTTCAACATCACACGCCTCAACATCTCATTCTGTACCTCGAGCATAATCATCGTTCTACGAATCGTTCTACATCATCTATCTTCATTCTACATGGCGATTATGTAATTTTTAATGTTTTAGAGATTATATATTCTAGTTCTAACGATAAATCAAATGAGATTAATATCATATTGACTCATTAATCCATGATTACATCTGAATAAAATATATATGTATATATATTTTCATAAAGATTGTAATTAAAAATTCTTTTGTACAAACTGTTGATGGTGAAAATATTTTAATGGGTAGGTAATACCCGAGGAATATTTAGTTTCACATTAATAAGTTACACTGTACATTCTTCGAATCTGATTCAACAGTCATTTACTATTCTACTTATATCCACAGATATACAAATTCGTTCACCACAGAATAACCATTTTTATTCAATTTCATATTTGAATTTTGACTTATTAGAATCCAACAAGTGGCATAATGAAGAAAACATTGGACAAAATAAAATTTGTTAGAAATAAACAAATTAACTATGAGAAATTTTGTTAAGAATTCACGCTAACAAAATCCTAGCTAACTGTTCCTAGCTAACTGTTAATTCCTTATTACATTTTAATTATCGCAATTTATTTTATCGTAATTTAATTATCGCAATTTTATTTATTGTCATTTAATTTCTGTTATTTATTTTACGCACTTTATTTATCGTCATTTAAATACTGTTAATTACGCATTTTAAATATCGGGACACGTATACAAGGTTTTGACATATCATATGGACGCATCTATATATATTATTTGGAATAACCATATACACTCTATATGCAGTAATGCTTGAGTTAGCTATACAGGGTTGAGGTTGATTCTAAAATAATATATATACTTTGAATTGTGATCGAGTCTGAGACATGTATATAATGGGTTACGACACTTATTAATTAATTCAAATATTATATATATTAAACTATATATTAATTACTAATTATTGAATTACTAACTATGGACTACCAACATTGGACAATTAAAATGAATTAAAATATTGATTATAACATATGAAACTAAAAATTTCTCCAAGTTTGCCACTTGATTTCATCTTAAACCTCATTTATATCTTGACAATTACAATCTATATTCAAACCTTTCATGATTCTTGAAAACACCTCACTCGAGAGGATGAACCAACCGCACTTCATCTACAGAAGAAAAGATTGATGCATATAGTTATGCACCTGAAAACACTCGAAACCTGAGTAAACGTTTAACACGTATCTTTACTAGCTCCTTTGGCGTCGTTATTACCGAAAATAACTTTGCAATCCCTTTCCAAAGTAGCCAATTTTGTCACAACTCCAGCAAATCAGCTTCAATTTTTCATTCGAATAAACCTTATTGTAAAGATTACCCCTTCATCATCATTACCGGAGAACCATTTATATTCCACCACATTATCAGCAGATGTACCAACAACTCCATTGATCTTTGATTTTTCGAAAAATCATTATATTCATTGAAACCCTATCATATACTCATTCGCATCTTGTAACAAGAATTACCATACCAATTACTGGGAATCATCAATCATAAATCTCGAATCTCGCAGCGTTTTCACTTCAACAGTTATATATATACATATAACGTTTATCCCCTAGAATGATGTACTTCAATTCTAAAATTCTGAAAAGTACCCAGTCTACGAATCAATTCTATGAGTTTTGAAAAAGCTGAACGAAGCAGTAAAATTGGTAGACAGCTTAAACAGTCAAAAGTTTGATGATAAAGAATAGAGTGTTGAAAAAACTCAGAAATTTTGATACTGAAAGACGAATTGAGCAATTCAAATCAGAAGGACTAAACTTGTACATAAAGAATTCAAATGATTCTGTTTCTGATGAAATCTTTAGTGAATACCTTGCTCCTTAATCGCTCAAAATCATCGTGAATGAATTTCTTCATCACAATTTGATTCTAAAATTCTAAGATATCATCGTATCTTTCATTATAAATATCCTCAATATTTCTGAAGATATTTTCATAACTATTCTTATCTGAAATCATTTATCTCTTCGCGATATCAGTGTTACATTAGAAAGGAAACTATTTTAGCTTCTAAATTCTGAAAAATTCGAATTTAAAATATAAATGTTGTTGAAGAAGTGTCAGAAATTGATGCATGAGTTAGTATAATATAATGACACTTGATTAACGTGATTATATTATAGTAAGTCATGCTGAGTTTCTAATGGAACGTGATGATTCATAGACCCTACCGTCATCATGTGCCATGTTACACGACTCTTACATTCTACCTAATCTCCAAATATATCAAGAACATATTTTCTTGATAGTTCTATCTTTTCTCTTAAATACTGGTAATTTAACTAATCAAGATCGTGCTATTACAATTTCTCTCTTAGAACATTAGTCATATTCATTCGAAACTTCATACCTACAAATTCTGGACCATTATTCGCTTGACTTAAAGTCGGGAAGAGAAAACAAAAGGAGGGAACTCTAAAATATAAAGGAAACAAAGAGGGTGGATTTATAGTGAAATATCCGACAGAACAATCAAGGTAGATTATCGCATTTAACCAAAGCGGATCGTAATTTCCTTAATTATTGAAGAATCAAATCTTATTACGAAGATTTTCTCCAAATCCCTTAAACTCTGGAGATTAATCCTATCTACGTCAAAAGATATGACGAATTTACACTTACTCATTTCACTCTTTTGTGATAACTTCACTCGTACACTTCACTTAAGTAAATTGTTTTATCCATATTACTCGCTGATGATAAAACTCTAATTTCTAGCTCGTATGCGTCATGAAAACATATTTATTGTCAACCATGACCATCCCAATCAAATTTCGGGACGAAATTTCTTTAACGGGTAGGTACTGTGACAACCCGAAAATTTCTGACCAAATTTAACTTGATCTTTATATGTTTCCGACACGATAAGCAAAGTCTGTAAGGTTGAGTCTCAAAAAGTTTGAACTGTTTTATATATTCAATTGACCTTCGACTGCTCTCGACGATTCACGAACAATTAATTGTAAATAGATATGTGTTTATATATATATAAATAATAATTTGAAATATAATTTAATGTATCATATGTTGTTGATATTAAAATTAATTATGTAAAATAAAATAAAAATAGAATATTATAATTATTTAAAATATATCTATATATATACAAATAAAGTATATTAAAAATAAATATTAAATGATTGTAATAATCGTTTGATGTTCCGATTGATATTAAACAAGTTAATTTAGAACTTATGTGATTTTAAAATAAACGATGATCCGAAAATAAGTTTTACAAATTATAGACTTAATAAAAATGTATTTAGAAACTATTTGTTAAATTTTAAAACTTTTTATATTTTACTTGGGGTTGGGAGTGAATAATTAATGTAATTTTTATTTAATAGTTAATGACTGAATTTTATACCATATTGACTGAATAAATAAAGGAAGTTAATTTAAAATTTTAAGTATTTTTCGAAGACTTTTAATCATCACTAATTTATCAACGGAGTACGAAATAATATCCTAATAAAACTTTCGGTAGATATTAATTCTTGTGACAACTAATTGGCACGTTCTAAATTTCTTAATAGTACAATAATAATATGTACTGATTGAAGAATGGATTTAAATATTTAAGAGACTGTGCTTGATTGATTTCTGTACGAGTTCTTTTCAATTCCATTCCACTTTGAATTATATATGTAATATTATATTAATACTTTAAAATTATATATTTGCATATAGATGAGTGTCGATTGATGACTTATAACAAACCCGAGACCATTGTGTTTCTTCACCATATTCAACCATAAATACTTTTATCAATATATATATATATATATATATATATATATATATATATATTTATATATATATATATATATATATATATATATACATATTATACAAGAACACTAGACATATTTACACAGAGGTTTAGAGATAGAAAACATCTTCTTTTCCTTCCTTAATATTTTCTGCCAAACCATCACCAAACCATGAATACAAGTTTATGATAGCTTGTTCGAACCACAACTCAAGAGCCACCTTCGATCACCCTTCTTCTCCTCACAACCATTAGCTACCTTGAACCACTACACCCATCTTATTGTGTCACCACCTCAAACCTCCTATCACCACCCTCGAGCCACTCTCATCACCTTGAATCGCCATCACTACCTTAACACCATTAGTAACAAGCTCACCACCATGAACCACCATGATACTTGCTGCAGCCACTTATGTCTGGTTCCAATCTATTCGCAAATAACCACCAATTGTAGCTACTACTATAACCAATCTTGTTTTCATCAAAACATACAACAAGCTACTCCTCGTTGACTTGATACAATCTACCACCATCACCATCATAAAAACTACCGCTGCTATCGGTTATGTTTTCAACAAATACACAAACAACTGGATAGGTATAACTCGAGAATACAGTCCAAAAGTTGACCCAAAACCCACCACCTTCGGCTCATCTCTTTCAACAAAGATAACCATTTAATCACCACCAAGATCATCATCATAAACTGCTGCTCTTCATTTTATTTACTGAACGGGTTCGATTACCACCTATACTATTTACAATAAGACCCACTCAATTAAATTGTTAGTCTTCAACTCCTACTGCTATTCAAATTATTACTATTATTATTTGGTTTTTGCTACGGATGTCAACGAGAACCAAACCCAACACCACCTTAACCATCCCTTGATTGTCTCCTACTTGTAATCAACAAACACCATGAAACCATTATACCACCGCCACCATTGAAACTTCGCTGTTACTGCATACAATTTCAGTCACGGTCATAACTCGCCACCATGCTTGTTTCTACAGTTCTCTGTCTGGTATACAACAAAATAATTGATTGATTAGTTGCTTTATATGAATAAAAATATGAATGGAGATGGGGTCAAGAAAGGGACATGTTTCTTGGATCCTTCCATTCGATATTGCAGCTGTATTATTCGGTCACCTGTTTTGTCATCCACGTTTTATTATAATGAAGATTGGGCTTGGTTAATTTCCTTTTTGGGCTTCATGATCCATTAATAAAATAACGGACTCTAGGATGTGGACTATAGGCTTTTAGACTTGTGGACGGTAATGGTAAAGATGGTAATGATAATCACGATGATGATATATTACTGAATTTGATGGCGAGGTTATAAAATGATATTATGGTATTTTGATATTAATGATGATGTTAAATGAGTTAATTAGTTTTGATTCGGTACTAAAACAGAATATAGTAATCGGATCAGGGGTTAAGGGTGTGGGTGTTTAAACTAGAGGTCCTGGGTTCAAATCTAGGCAATGACACAATTTTTGTTATCACTCATGGAAGCTACAACATATTAAAGGTAGTATTTATATTATTATTATTATTATTATTATTATTATTATTATTATTATTATTATTATTATTATTATTATTATTATTATTATTATTGTTAAATATTAAGATTTAATGAGGTTAGGATTATAAAAATAAATCATAAAGACAAATATTCTTAAGAGAAGGATTAAAATTAGAATTAGGTTATAATTTAAATGAACTATTAAGTATCATTATTATTATCATTTATATTATTACTAATATTATCATTAATAATATTATTAGTATTATCATTTAGATTATTATCAGTAGTATCATTATGATCAAAAACAATATTGTTATTATTATTATTATCATTATTATTATAAATATCATCATTGCTAAAATTATCATTAATAGCATTATTATGAAAAGTATCATTTTAGTAAAAATAGTATTTTTATTAAAAATTATTATTATCAATGCTATTAAAAATATCATTTTTTTATTATCATTTTGATAACTATTAGGATTATTATTATTATCATTATTATTATTAGTATTATTTTTTAGAGACATTATTATTATTTTTATCACTATTATTATTATTATTACCATAATTAATATTATTATCAGTATTGTTATTATTAATATTATCATTATAATTAAATACAACTTTTATTTACCATTATATATATTATTTTACTAACTAACTATTATGTATATAAAAATATATTTATAAGTAATATTACATATATGTATGTATTAATTATATTAACAAATTTTATACGAATATTCATATCTAACAAATTAGGTATTTTTAATATCATACTAACCTAATATATAATAATATAACTATATAAATATTATTCCTTTTAAATATATATACACAAATTAAATATATATAATATATAATATAAGTTATAATATAAAATTTTGTTCAAGTACGATTATATATATATTAATATATATATATAAATGATATAGGTTCGTGAATCCGAGGCCAACCCTACACTTGTTCAATGCCGTCATATGTATTTTTACTACAAAATACAGTATCGTGAGTTTCATTCGCTCCCTTTTTAAATGCTTTTCCAATATATATTTTTGGGACTGAGAATACATGCGCTTTTATGAACATTTTACGAAATAGACACAAGTAATCGAAACTACATTCTATGGTTGGATTATCGAACCGAATATGCCCCTTTTTAGCTTGGTAGCCTAAGAATAGGTGTTTATTATAACTGCTACCAATTGACGCGAATCCTAAAGATAGATCTATGGGCACTAACAAGCCCCAGTCAGAGAATTTGAACTGCTTTAGTACTTCGATTTATCATGTCCGATGTGAGTCTCGGAATGATGGGGATATTCTATATGCATCCTGTTAAGGTCAGTTACCAGGTGTTCACCATATGAATGAATTTTAATTTGCGAGTTACCAGTGTCAATATATGAAATCTTGTGGTCTATTAAAATGATGAAAATGAATGATTATGATAAACTAATGAACTCACCAACCTTTTGGTTGACACTTTAAAGCATGTTTATTCTCATGTATTAAGGAAATCTTTCGCTGTGCATTTGCTCATTTTAGAGATATTATTTGGAGTCATTCATGACATATTTCAAAAGACGTTGCATTCGAGTCGTTGAGTTCATCAAGATTATTATTAAGTCAATTACAGTTGGACATATTATGAAATGGTATGCATGTTGCCAACTTTCGATGTAATGAAAGTTTGTCTTTTAAAAACGAATGCAATGTTTGTAAAATGTATCATATAGAGGTCAAGTACCTCGCGATGTAAGCAAATGTAATGTATTCGTCCAGATGGATTAGGACGGGTCTTTACAGATATGCTTAGGTCCTGCGTGTTAGAGTAGGGTGGTCCGTGGGATATACATCTACCGTTGATCGAGTTCGTTTACAACAATACTTACCATTCGAGTATTGGTATGCCGCCTTAAGAGATGTTGTATGGTTGCAAATGTAGAACGCCGACTTGTTGGTTAGAAGTCGGTGAGAAACAGTTTGCAGGTCCAGAATTAGTTCAGATAACAGCAGACAAGGTAGCGATAGCACGTGAAAAGTTGAAAGCAGCACGTGACAGACATAAAATGTATGCTGATCCACGTAGACGTCCAGTAAACTTTGAGGTTAGTGATCGTGTTTACTTTAAAGTTTCACCGTGGAAGGGTGTTATCAGGTTTGGTAAGCGAGGTAAGTTAGCTCCAAGGTATATTGGGCCGTTCAAGATTATTCAAAAGGTTAACGACCAGACTGTTGTGTGACGACCCAGAAATTTCCGACTAAATTTAAACTTTATCTTTATATTATTCTGACACGATAAGCAATGTTTGTTAAGTTAAATCTCAAGGATTTTAAACTATGTTTATACATTCATTTAAACCTCGACCAAATTCCAATGATTCACGAACCATTAAATGAACATATATGAATATGTATGTATATGTGTATATATTATAAATTGAAAATGTCAAAAAAGTATTTAAACGTATAATGCTTTACATGAACGTATTTGTTTCAATATGATTATCGACGAAAAAAAAATATATTAAATGATTGAATTATCAGAAACATTGAATTATGATTACAAGTCTCTGTTGAGAGGTCCACTATGATTTGAGAAAATCTATTCCTCTTAACGGTATTCAGAATAATTTGTAAAGCTATTTATAAATAAAAACAAAAAGTGTCATTTACGAAAGTTACACAAAAGTTAGTGGAGAATTGGTTTCCATAATATTCTATTAATCTATTTTCAAACGTACAAAGACGTTTTCAGTTTAAAAAGAACTTTATTATTAAAACGTATATAACTTTTATAAATATCTAGAATCACTTTTGACAACTCATTACTTAACCAGTATAATAAATATAAAGATATTTATATTTTATTTCATTAAATATATATAACGATTTAAATTAATATTATATATATTTATACGTGTATTATACATACATAGTTTTTTATACTTTTACTATACTTTAACTTTACCTTTACTTTACTTCTACTTTACTTTAACTTTAATAATTCACTTTAATAATTCATACTTTAATAATTCACTTTAATAATTCATACTTTAATAATTCACTTTAATAATTCATACTTTAATAATTCATACTTTAATAATTCACTTTAATAATTCATACTTTAATAATTCACTTTAATAATTCATACTTTAATAATTCACTTTTATAATTCAAAAATCTATTATAAATAGAATTCAATAGGTTTCATTATTTCATAGAAACTTGAAAATATATTTCTCTAAACTCTCTCAATTGATATATATATATATATATATATATATATATATATATATATATATATATATATATATATATATATATATTTGCTCTGTATTATTTCAAGATATTATTAGTATACATAAAATATTACGACGGAGTGCTGTCCGAGTGATTTCAAAATAGTTTATTTAAATGAGTCGAAGCTAAGGAAATTATGGGTTATAGCTATGGAGGTGATGGGTATGGTTTATGGGTATGCTCGTGAGGTCAATCTAGTGTTTATCATCTCCGTTGCGTCTACGTACTTTTCTGCAATATTGAATCTCAATATTGATACGTAAGCACTCATAACTTAACTTTTATATATCAATAGTGTATCCCTGACTAGTGCTCGAGTATATAGGATTATGCATGCTTGTACATTCGATATTGTCCTTAGATAAGTTTGTTGAATCCTAACTTAGATACATATGCTACTGAGATAGGGTATATGATATGCATGTTATTGGAAAGCTAGCGAAAAATTAAAAACTTTTCATTTAGATATCGAATGGTTTCGATGAACGGATTTGAAGTTATAGTCAACTGAATTTTAGTATTATTGTTAAAATGATTATTATTACTATCGTCGTTATTATTTTAATAGAAATATCATTATTATTATAAAATATCATTATTACTATTATGTTAGTATTATCATTTTATCATAATAACATTTTTAGTAAATATAAATATTGTTATTTTTTTATAGAATAATAATAATTATTATTACAAAATAATACAACTTTTACTTATTATTATTATGATCAATATTATTTTATCAAATAAATAGGGGATACAAATATATTTTTCACCACGCGTAATATAATTACATTAATAATACTTACCACTATAGTTTTAAGATATTAAGTGAACTTTATAAATTTTACTACTTAAGATATATAAAAGTATATTTTATCATATATAAACGTTAATATAAATTTTTATTAATAAATGACTTTTATTATTATAAAATCTAATAAATATATTTAAATATATAAAATGAATATAGTTAAGTTATATAATAAACACGTATAAATTTTAGAAGTCATTTTGGATCAAGTTAACTTTTGTTGACTTTTGCATATTAGTCTCGAGCATTAGGATTGTGGTACACTATGACTTGACCAAAAATTGTTAGACAAATATTGACCAACATATAAATATATATAATTAATATAGGTTCGTGAATCCGAGGCCAACCTTGCACTTGTTAAATGACGTTATATGTATTTTTACTACGAAATACAGTATTGTGAGTTTCATTACTCCCTTTTTATATATTTTTGGGCTGAGAATACATGCGCTGTTTTATAAATGTTTTACGAAATAGGCACAAGTACTAAAACTAATTCTATGTGGGTTTAAACCAGAAATATACCCTTAGCTTGGTAACATTAAACTACTTGTCTATGTACGGTAGGCGCAAATCCTAAAGATAGATCTATTGGGCCTGACAAACCCCATCCTGACTATGGGATGCTTTAGTACTTCGAGGTTTATATAACACACCTGATTCGGTGTACTTTCAGAGGGTAAAACATGAACGTTAAGGCTTGTTACCGGGTGCCTACAATTTATAGAATACTCTTATACACTTGCGAGTGTACATATATTTATAAACAGAAATCTTGTGGTCTATTAATATATTGAAATGATTGTTATGATAAACCTATGAACTCACCAACCTTTTGATTGACACTTTAAAGCATGTTTATTCTCAGGTATTAAAGAAATCTTCCGCTGTGCATTAGCTCATTTTAAGGATATTACTTGGAGTCATTCATGGCATATTTTGAAAGACGTTGCATTCGAGTCATTGAGTTCATCAAGATTATTATAAAGCCAATTATAGTTGGATGTATTATGAAATGGTGTGCATGCCGTCAACTTTCGTTGTAAAGAAAGTTTGTCTTTTAAAAACGAATGCAATGTTTGTAAAATGTATCATATAGAGGTCAAATACCTCGCGATGTAATCAACTATTGTGAATCGTTTATAATGTATATGAACGGGTCCTTTCAGTTGGTATCAGAGCGGTGGTCTTAGCAAACCAGGTCTGCATTAGTGTGTCTAACTGATAGTCGTTAGGATGCATTAATGAGCCTGGACTTCGACCGTGTCTGCATGTCAAAAGTTTTGCTTATCATTTTTGTCGGAAATTGTCTGCTTATTATTCTTAGTCTAGACACGTCTTACTGCATTGATTGCATGAATAGTGTATAGACAAAATTCATATCTTAGCGTATCTGCTAATCCATATCTTAGCGTATCTGTTACTGTAAACTTTGCCTGACATATCCCGTAATTTCCTCCGTAATCTACGAAATCTTTTGCGCTATATATATAGATATTCTATGTAATTAGAATACCACCCGATAGCCGAAAAATCATTTCATATCGAAAAATTCTTTATTCAATCGAACGAAATGGAATTCGTCATTAGTTTAAGTCCCTCGAATTCCGATATGGAATCCCACTCAAGCTCCGAAAGCAGTGTGACCGGAATGGATCAACCAATTAGCCATCATCTATTCTGGATGAATTGGGGATAGGTTCGTAGCCTCCTCAATAATTGGAGACAAGAAGAAGGTGATCCCTTCCATCCACCACATTGCCCTCTTGGCGATGAACCTGAAGCACTTACCGGCGAACCGGTCCGAAACACCATTTTCTCTCTCATTTTCAGAGTATCTCGTCACGATTATATACTACATCAAATTCTAGATTTTATTTATCCGTTCGTCCGAACCGACAATCACCCCGGTGTAATAGAAGAAGTCAACGAGCTTCGCGCTCGAGTAGTGACTTTAGAGAATATGGTGCAAGGGTTACAAACACCAACAAATAACGAAGTATTAATTCATAATTTCAATTTTATTGAATAAATACTCCGTAAAAGTTATGTAATTTCTAAAGTCTTTAGGGATTATTCAGTTCTAGTTTCAACCGTAAATCAAATGAGTTTAATTTAATATTAACTCGTTAAATCTATGTTACATCTGAAGAAAATATGCACATATATATTTTCATAAAGACTGTAATAAAATTCTGTTGTACAAAATATTAATTGTGAATTTTTTTTTAACGGGTAGGTAATACCCGAGAGATATATAAATTCACAATTAATATATTACATTTTTCGAATCTGATTAAGCAAATCATCAACTATACTCCCAAAATCTCACAACAATATACATTCTTGTATAGAAATCAAAGCAACCATTCTCACCCAAATTTGATTACGCATTCTGATTTTGACAAATCAAAATCCAAGTCATGATTTAACAGAAGAGATCACTCTTAGATTCCTACATCTTTCAAAGCTATACTTTGACTTCAAAACTGTGTTAGAACATCATATGTATTAACGATTACAATATGTGCTCAAACCCTTCGAAATTCCTGAAGACACTTCAACTAAGGAACAATCGAGATGATGATCCAATCACATGTTACCCACAGTTATACACCTGAAAAACTCTCAAAACCCAAGTCATAGTTCGACACGTATCCGTGTTAGACCCTTTGGCATTTACTAGCTAAAATAACTTTTCAATTCCGTTTCAAAATAAACAGTTTTGTCACAGCTCCAGCAAGTCATCTTCGACTTCTCAATCAAAACAGTCTTATTATAACCTCGATAGATACGTTGCCCTTTCGCCAACGTTACCGGGGAATCGTTTATATTCACCACATTAGCAATAAACTTACCAACAACTTCATTGATCTTTGACTTTCCAAAAAAAAAAAAAATCATTATAATTATCAAAACCCTATCATATACTCATTCGTACCTTATAACAAGAATTGCCATACCAATTATTGAGAATCAGCAATCAGTATTTTGAAACCTCACAGCATGTCTACATCAACAATTACATATACACACAACGTCTACCTCGAAGACTTACATTCTTTGAATGAGAAATTTCTGAAAAACACCCTAAACTGCGAACCAGTTCTCAAAATTTTGAAAAATGCTGATGAAGCAGCAAAAACTGTAAACGACCTTAACAGTAAAAAGTTGGATGATAAAGGATAGTATATTGGCAAAGCTCAGAAAAAGAGAAGCTTTGAAACTGGAAAACGGATTGAGCAAAGTATGAAGGAGGCTGTGGACAAATCACAAAGGCTGAACCTGCCTTCAAAGAATCTAAATGATTCAGTACTTGCTGAAGTCATTAACGAATACCTTGCTTCTGACTCTAAACCCCTGCGGACAATATCCTTCATCATCCTCTGATATTAGACATTCTAAGATATCATCGTATCATTCATTATAAATATCATCCATACTTCTGAAAATATTTTTATAATTATTCTTATCTGAAATCATTTACCTCTTCGCGCTATCTGTATTATATCATAAAGGAAACTATTTTAGTTTCTAAATTCTGAAACATTCGAGTTTAAAATAGGAATATTCTTGAAGAAGTGTTGGGAGCTGAAGCATGAGTTAGTATAATATAATGACACTTGATCAACGTGATTATATTACAGTAATTCATGCCGAGTTTCTAATGGGACATGACGATTCACAGACCATGCCGTCATCATGTTCCATATTACACGACTCTTGTATTCTATTTAATCTCTAAAAATATCAAGAATATATTTTCTTGATGATTCGGTCTTTTCAGGGTATTTTGGTAAATTAACAAATCAAGATCGTGTCATTACAATTTCCTTCCTAGAACATTAACAATGTTCATTCCGAAATTTATATGTGCGAATTCTGGACCATTACAAGCGGTGCTTAATCGCAAGAAGAAGAAACGAAAGGACAAAGCTCCGAACTAGAAATGGGAGTATAAATCATAGCAAATAGAAGAGAGCATTAACTGTGGATGACAATGATTATAGAAGAAGCAAGGACTTTGAAATATAAGGAAAGATATAAAACCCAACAACAACCCAGAAATCACAAACCGTATATATCAATGCATATAGCAATATAAAGACACGGGAGAACTAAAAATACTATAAAACCAAGAGTATAGTAGAAGTAAATAGATTCTTCCGGAGGCAGATGAAAAAGAAGAATGACAGATATGAAAGTGAGGAGTATATCGAGAATCAGTACTGGATGAAGCATATTGACAAATACTTTAAAATATGAGTTGAGGGAGAAAGAATAGAAGGTGTGAGTTGTAAGGAAACGAAGGAGGTGGATTTATAGTGAAATACCCGACAGAGAAATCAAGATGGATTATCGTATTAATTCGAAGAAAATCATAATCTCCTTAATCACCGAAGCATCAAATCCAACATAGATTACAAAGATTTTCTTTAAATTCGGAGATCAATTGTGATGACGTCAAAAGATATGATGAATCACTATAATCTTATTTCCTTCATTTACGATAACTTCCCTCATACGCTTCGAGTAATCGAATTATTTTATCCAAACTTCTTAGACATGATAAAACTTTATAATCGTCATAATAACATTCTCATTGTTAGTCATGACGACCTCTATCAAATTTCGGGGATGAAATTTCTTTAACGGGTAGGTACTGTGACGACCCAGAAATTTCTGACTAAATTTAAACTTTATCTTTATATTATTCTGACACGATAAGCAATGTTTGTTAAGTTAAATCTCAAGGATTTTAAACTATGTTTATACATTCATTTAAACCTTGACAAAATTCCAATGATTCACGAACCATTAAATGAACATATATGAATATGTATGTATATGTGTATATATTATAAATTGAAAATGTCAAAAAAGTATTTAAACGTATAATGCTTTACATGAACGTATTTGTTTCAATATGATTATCGACGAAAAAAAATATATATTAAATGATTGAATTATCAGAAACCTTGAATTATGATTACAAGTCTCTGTTGAGAGGTCCACTATGATTTGAGAAAATCTATTCCTCTTAACGGTATTCAGAATAATTTGTAAAGCTATTTATAAATAAAAACAAAAAGTGTCATTTACGAAAGTTACACAAAAGTTAGTGGAGAATTGGTTTCCATAATATTCTATTAATCTATTTTCAAACGTACAAAGACGTTTTCAGTTTAAAAAGAACTTTATTATTAAAACGTATATAACTTTTATAAATATCTAGAATCACTTTTGACAACTCATTACTTAACCAGTATAATAAATATAACGATATTTATATTTTATTTCATTATATATATATAACGATTTAAATTAATATTATATATATTTATACGTGTATTATACATACATAGTTTTTTATACTTTTACTATACTTTAACTTTACCTTTACTTTACTTCTACTTTTTTTTTTTTTTTTTTTTTTTTTTAAAGGCAAGGTTAGTTGTTAGTTGTTAGTTGTTAGACTCGAACCTGGATCACTCTCGAATCCATGAAATATGGATACCAATGAAGCAAGGCCTCATTGGCGACTTTACTTCTACTTTACTTTAACTTTAATAATTCACTTTAATAATTCATACTTTAATAATTCACTTTAATAATTCATACTTTAATAATTCACTTTAATAATTCATACTTTAATAATTCATACTTTAATAATTCACTTTAATAATTCATACTTTAATAATTCACTTTAATAATTCATACTTTAATAATTCACTTTTATAATTCAAAAATCTATTATAAATAGAATTCAATAGGTTTCATTATTTCATAGAAACTTGAAAATATATTTCTCTAAACTCTCTCAATTGATATATATATATATATATATATATATATATATATATATATATATATATATATATATATATATATATATATATTTGCTCTGTATTATTTCAAAATATTATTAGTATACATAAAATATTACGACGGAGTGCTCTCCGAGTGATTTCAAAATAGTTTATTTGAATGAGTCGAAGCTAAGGAAATTATGGGTTATAGCTATGGAGGTGATGGGTATGGTTCATGGGTATGCTCGTGAGGTCAATCTAGTGTTTATCATCTCCGTTGCGTCTACGTACTTTCCTGCAATATTGAATCTCAATATTGATACGTGAGCACTCATAACTTAACTTTTATATATCAATAGTGTATCCCTGACTAGTGCTCGAGTATATAGGATTATGCATGCTTGTACATTCGATATTGTCCTTAGATAAGTTTGTTGAATCCTAACTTAGATACATATGCTACTGAGATACGGTATATGATATGCATGTTATTGGAAAGCTAGCGAAAAATTAAAAACTTTTCATTTAGATATCGAATGGTTTCGATGAACAGATTTGAAGTTATAGTCAACTGAATTTTAGTATTATTGTTAAAATGATTATTATTACTATCGTCGTTATTATTTTAATAGAAATATCATTATTATTATAAAATATCATTATTACTATTATGTTAGTATTATCATTTTATCATAATAACATTTTTAGTAAATATAAATATTGTTATTTTTTTATAGAATAATAATAATTATTATTACAAAATAATACAACTTTTACTTATTATTATTATGATCAATATTATTTTATCAAATAAATAGGGGATACAAATATATTTTTCACCACGCGTAATATAATTACATTAATAATACTTACCACTATAGTTTTAAGATATTAAGTGAACTTTATAAATTTTACTACTTAAGATATATAAAAGTATATTTTATCATATATAAACGTTAATATAAATTTTTATTAATAAATGACTTTTATTATAATAAAATCTAATAAATATATTTAAATATATAAAATGACTATAGTTAAGTTATATAATAAACACGTATAAATTTTAGAAGTCATTTTGGATCAAGTTGACTTTTGTTGACTTTTGCATATTAGTCTCGAGCATTAGGATTGTGGTACACTATGACTTGACCAAAAATTGTTAGACAAATATTGACCAACATATAAATATATATAATTAATATAGGTTCGTGAATCCGAGGCCAACCTTGCACTTGTTAAATGACGTTATATGTATTTTTACTATGAAATACAGTATTGTGAGTTTCATTACTCCCTTTTTATATATTTTTGGGCTGAGAATACATGCGCTGTTTTATAAATGTTTTACGAAATAGGCACAAGTACTAAAACTAATTCTATGTGGGTTTAAACCAGAAATATACCCTTAGCTTGGTAACATTAAACTACTTGTCTATGTACGGTAGGCGCGAATCCTAAAGATAGATCTATTGGGCCTGACAAACCCCATCCTGATTATGGGATGCTTTAGTACTTCGAGGTTTATATAACACACCTGATTCGGTGTACTTTCAGAGGGTAAAACATGAACGTTAAGGCTTGTTACCGGGTGCCTACAATTTATAGAATACTCTTATACACTTGTGAGTGTACATATATTTATAAACAGAAATCTTGTGGTCTATTAATATATTGAAATGATTGTTATGATAAACCTATGAACTCACCAACCTTTTGGTTGACACTTTAAAGCATGTTTATTCTCAGGTATTAAAGAAATCTTCCGCTCTACATTAGCTCATTTTAAGGATATTACTTGGAGTCATTCATGGCATATTTTGAAAGACGTTGCATTCGAGTCATTGAGTTCATCAAGATTATTATAAAGCCAATTATAGTTGGATGTATTATGAAATGGTGTGCATGCCGTCAACTTTCGTTGTAAAAAAAGTTTGTCTTTTAAAAACGAATGCAATGTTTGTAAAATGTATCATATAGAGGTCAAATACCTCGCGATGTAATCAACTATTGTGAATCGTTTATAATGTATATGAACCGGTCCTTTCATGTTGTGTTAAAGCTTCCAGCAGAGTTGGCAGGGATACATAACACATTCAATGTGTGTTAACTTAGGAAGTGTAAGGTCGATGATGAAACGCAACTGGTTCCGTTGAGTGATTTGAGGGTGGACCTAAATCAAAAGTTAGTTGAAGAACCGGTTAGGATTGTTGATAGAAAGGTGACAAAGCTAAGAAAGAAAGAGATCCATATGGTGCTTGTTGAGTGGAAGCATAGTTTAGGATCGAACCTTACGTGGGACACCGAAGAGCTGATGAAAACTTGTTATCCACGTCTGTTTGACCAAGACCAGATTCCGAGGACGGAATCTTTTTAAGGGGGTGGATTTGTAACATCCTCAGACAGGGCTTAGATGTAAGATGACCATTTTGCCCTTAGACATAATTGTGTGGTTAATTATGCTTTTATTTTAGTTGAATAGTTTATATTATTTATAATTTAGTTAAGACCAGTTTCTGACAGGGGTCACAGAACAAGTTCGTTTATTTAATTTGGACTCCGTTAGGGCACTCAAATTAAGTACGAAGGTTATTAGATAACTGGTAAATACCCGTGAGTCGTAGGGTATTGTGTTTTAACATAATTAAGTGTTTAGTGCAGCTCTTTTTCTCGCATTTCTCAATCTCTCTAGAATTTTCTTAGCAAACAAACCATACCTTCTTCATCTTCACCATCAAACCCTAGATTCTCAGTTGGTGTTCTAGAGCTCAAATCTTTTGTATCATCTTGTTCCTTACAGTTTACTGAATCTTTTAAGGTAAGAATCTGTGACGACCCGTGTAACATCCTCATTCGGGCCTAGATGTAAGATTACTAATGTGCCCTTAAGTTAGTGTAGTGTTATTATATGCTTTTATTTTTATTTAATGTTTACTATTAAATAATAATGTGGTTAGGACCAGTTTGTGACAAGGGTCACAGAACAGGTTTGTTTATTTAATTTGGACTTCGTTTGGGTTGCCAAATGACGTACGAAAGATATCAGATAACTGATAAATACCCGTGTGTCACACAGTGTGGGATTTTAACCCACTTTTGATGCCTTATGCAGTGCATTTCTTGCACTTTCCAGATCCTTCCCAAAATAATACCCCGTACCTAATTCTTTCTCCTTTGAAACCCTAATCATCAAAACTTGTTCTTGAGCTCAAATTGTTCTTGGAATCGTGTTCTTTGTTGTCTACTGATTCTAACAAGGTAAGAAACATGTGTTTTTGTGTTCAATTCGTGGTTAAATTCATAGTTTTGTGTAAGTTTTGTATAAAGCTTGATTTTGTGGCAAAACCCATGAATTTGATGTTGTTATAGTCCAAACTTTGTGGGTTTATAGTCTATAACATGTAGTGATTGAGTTGTGGTAAGTTTTGGTGTCGAAAATGAGCTCTAGATCGATTTTTGGCGATTTTAGCTTGAAGTCCGTAACTTGTGTTCAGCTTCTGAAGAAGATGAACACAGTCGGCCGACTGTCGGTCGACAGTCGACCGACCGAGGGTGAACCGACCGATTGACGATGACAACTGATCGACTAAGATTTACCTTCGGCCGATTGATGATATACCAAGTGAGACGACCGACTGAGAGGGTCAGTCGACCGATTGTGTAGACAGTCGACCGATTGTGTAGACAGTCGACCGTCTGTCAGTGTCAGTCGACCGACTGAGTGTCCAGGGCAGAATATTTTACCAAAGTGTTGAGTTTTAGCCGTTATGCTGCCCGTTTGTATTTTGATGTAAATTTTGAAAGTGTTAAGGAGAAAAATTTTAGCGGACAGTTTTTCTGACAAAAATTTTTATATTGTGTTATTTGGTGTTAACGGACATAAACTAACTTGTGTATATGTTTTCTCAGGAGAAAAGGAGAAAGAGAAGGTTCAGTGATTAGATAGCTGAATACCTTCTCGTTTGCTAGTATTTGGTGAGTGGGACTAACTGGAGTATATAGTATATAGTAGCATGTTATATTATGACTGCCATGCTTGTTAGATATACTTATTGTTGTGGATAGTTGGTACATTGTGATGACTGCATATTGGTTGATGCTTGTCTGCTGGAGCCCAGTGCGTCCCTATTGTGTGGTGGCCTCGGTAGGAGAGATCAACCTGCGGGTTGGGTTCCTCATGTGGTGGCCTAGACAGCCGTGGTGTATATATATGTGAATGACGCGTCCGTCGCGTGTGGATTATGTATATACATACGATGGTGGAGGAACTTCTGGTAAGCCCCAGTCCGATCAGCTGGTGGTTAATGGTTTGGCTGTAACATCCGTGTTACATCCGTCCCACATCGGTTGGAGAGGGGAACGAAGCATGCCGTATAAGGGTGTGGAGACCTTTCCTAGCATGACGCGTTTTGGGACCACAAGCGCAGCAGATCCCCTGAGAACTCTGCAGTTAAGCGTGCTCAGGCGAGAGCACTACCAGGATGGGTGACCTACTGGGAAAGTGCTCGTCGTGTTTGGTCGCCAAGAAAAATCTGTGAGCAACCTACGGGGGAGACAAGGGTACGTCCCTATCTCTGCAAAGCGGACAATATCATGCTACGGAGAACGTTTTACCTGGGGTGTTACAGAATGGTATCAGAGCCAGGCCCCGGACCGAACGTGCACAGCGAGGACGCTGTGTCCCATTAGGGGGGAGGATTGTAACATCCGTCCCACATCGGTTGGAGAGGGGAACGAAGCATGCCGTATAAGGGTGTGGAGACCTTTCCTAGCATGACGCGTTTTGGGACCACAAGCGCAGTAGATCCCCTGATAACTCTGCAGTTAAGCGTGCTCAGGCGAGAGCACTACCAGGATGGGTGACCTACTGGGAAAGTGCTCGTCGTGTTTGGTCGCCAAGAAAAATCCGTGAGCAACCTACGGGGGAGACAAGGGTACGTCCCTATCTCTGCAAAGCGGACAATATCATGCTACGGGGAACGTTTTACCTGGGGTGTTACATTGGCCGAGACGCCAGAGTCTCTGTAGACGGCACTTGGGTGATGTTTGTGTGTTAGACTAAGTGACATGATTAGTATAACACTTATGTATGCTATGGCCTGTAGTTAGTCGTACTCACTTAGCTTCGTGCTAATTCCCCTCCCTCTCCTCCCTGCAGGTTATTAGCTTTTGTAGTTTATGCTTTTGGGGAGAAGACAGGCATGAAGATATTATGTTTGACAGGAGTCAACTCTGATGTTGTCTTGCTTTATGAAAACAATAATCTTTTTGTAAATATGTCTTCTCTGTATAAACAAGTATTTTGTAATGACACGTGACACATGTTGTATTAACAATAGTTAATGTAGATATCGTATTAAATTAATATTATGCTTCTGCCACGTATAAAAAAAAAATCAGCGGTGTCACAAGTTGGTATCAGAGCTGAGTTTGGCAGCATGTGCATTGTGATCTACATGTCATGTTCCCAAACTTAGAAGAGTCATGTCAAACATAACATGCTGGGGATGGGTTAAGTGAGTATTAGGACAGGTTATGTGTTAGTTGTTAGTACTAACAGAGTTTATACTAAGCTTTGGTGTGAGTGTTGTGGTAGTACAGTAATGGCAGATAACGAAGCTAACGCTACTGGCCCCACTGTCCCTGGAACTGGTACTTTTAGAGCCCCTGACGAAGATGGACATGTGTCTTCAGAAGAAGAAACTTCTCAAGAAGTAATAGAACTTCAAAGTCAGTTACTAGAAGCTCAGGAGAAAATTAAGGAATTAGAACAAGAACGGGCGCAATGGAACCCAAATACCACTGCGTTGAACACAACCTTTCCTCCTAATTTTTATAATCAAGCCGGTGGCAGTTCTCAGTCACAATTTCCACAAAATACCTATCAAAACTATCAAATGCCATTTCCGTTTAACCAGACTTTTCCTAATCAAATGATGTACCCATTTCAAGTCCCTGAGACAAGAAGAAAGTGTACCTATAAACAGTTTATGGACTGCAAACCTCCTGAGTACAGTGGTCACACAAACCCTACAATGACCCTTAATTGGCTAAGAGAAGTAGAGAGAGCGTTGGAAGCATGTTTTTGTGAGCCTGAATCTATGGTACTGTTTGCTAGTAGGCTTCTCAAGGGTGAAGCAATGGAATGGTGGGACTCTATCACTGCATATTTACCCAAAGAACAGATCAGTCAGATAACTTGGGTACAGTTCCCTGCTAAGGTTCGGGAGCAGTATTGTTCTGAGTATGAGATGGAAAGATTGAAAACTGAGTTTCTGAGTATGAAAATGACCGAAAACATGACGATTGATGAGGTTTTCAGAGATTTTACATCGAAGTTAAGGTTTGTTCAACAGTGGGTACCAACTGAGAAAGATAAGATTCAGCATTTTATGCGGGTGATTAGGCCAGAATATAGGACAGTTGCAAGATTTGCAACCTCATTGGCACAGGCTCATGAGATGGCTAAAGTTACAGAAGGTGATATAATGGCAGCGAAAAGAGAAAGTTCAAAAGGTGGACCTTTTGGGGGTAAATCAGAAGGTCAATCAGGTGGACAGTCAACTCAGCAGTCGAGTAAGCAATCTGGTTTTCGTGGTAAGAAGTCAGGTGGGATTAAACAGAGAAGTAAGTCTGGTATGAGTGGATCGGGTTCTAGTCAGTCTGGTTGGTGTAATGTTTGTAAATCGACTCATGCCGGTCCATGTTCTCCAATGACCCGAAGATGCTTGAGATGTGGAGTACTAGGTCATGAAACAACAACTTGTTCTTTTAAGTCAAATGTTTGTTGGAGTTGCCATAAGGAAGGTCATAGATCGGCGGATTGTCCATCTGCGTCAAGAGCTGGTTCTGGGGCAGGGTCAGGGGCGAGGTCAGCAACTTCTGGGGGATCTTCTGCTTCTACCGCCGTGCAGAAGAGAAAGAATCCTTCAACAGCAGAGGCAAGGGCGTTTCAGATAACGGTAGACACTGCAACCACTACCGATGATGTCATTACCGGTATGTTCTTGGTTAATTCCTTACCAGCTCGTGTGTTATTTGATTCAGGAGCGAATCGATCTTTTATGTCCTTAGGCTTCTGTGATAAGTTGAAGTTGCCTGTTAGAATGTTAGATGCGCCATTGGGAATAGAAGTAGCTGATGGTAAAATGGTTCCATGCACATCATCTGTGTCTGGAATTACCATCGAAATTGACGGCCATTCCTTTCCTTTAACCTGTTTGTTGATGCCTATACCTAGCTTTGATGTAGTCATAGGCATGAATTGGTTAAGAGCTAATAGGGCTAATATTAAGTGTGATAAGAAGATGATTTCTTTCCGTTTGGCCGACGGATCCCGAGTGATAGCTAGGGGAGAGCGCAGTGGATTTAACTTCCCTATGGTTTCCCTAATGAAAGCTCAGAAGGCAATAACGAAAGGGTGTGATTCATTCTTAGCCTACGTGATTGATGTTAAGAAAGAGAAGAAGCAGGTGACCGATATTCCCGTTGTGTCAGAATTTCCAGAAGTATTTCCAGATGATTTACCAGGATTACCTCCAGTACGTGAAGTAGAGTATAAAATTGATTTGGTTCCAGGTGCTACACCAGTTGCAAAAGCTCCTTACAGATTAGCTCCGTCAGAAATCCGAGAAATGATGTCTCAAATTCAGGAACTGTTAGATAAGGGGTTTATCCGGCCAAGTTCTTCACCGTGGGGTGCTCCTGTTTTGTTTGTGAAAAAGAAAGATGGGTCGCTTCGTATGTGTATAGATTATCGTGATTTAAACAAGAGAACAATCAAGAATAAGTATCCGTTACCAAGAATAGATGACTTATTTGATCAGTTACAGGGTGCTTCCTACTTTTCAAAGATTGATTTACGTTCAGGGTATCATCAGGTACGTGTTGCAGAGAGTGATATACCGAAAACAGCGTTTAGAACTAGATATGGTCATTATGAATTTTTAGTTATGCCATTCGGGTTAACAAACGCGCCAGCAGTGTTTATGGATTTAATGAACAGGGTGTGTCGTCAGTATCTTGACAAGTTTGTGATTGTCTTCATAGATGATATCTTGATATATTCAAAAACCAAGAAAGATCATGCTACACATCTGAGATTGGTGTTAGAACTTTTGAAACAGGAACAGTTGTACGGTAAGTTTTCTAAGTGTGAATTTTGGTTGCGGGAAGTACATTTTCTGGGTCATGTGATTTGTGAACAGGGTATTAAAGTAGATCAGTCTAAGATAGAATCTGTAATTAACTGGAACTCGCCGAAAACGCCAACAGAAATTAAAAGTTTTCTGGGTTTAGCAGGTTATTACCGCCGGTTTATCAAAGACTTTTCTAAAATAGCAGGTCCATTAAATAAGTTAACCAGAAAAGATGTAGCCTTTCGATGGACTGATGAACAAGAAAAGGCTTTTCAGACCCTTAAGCAGTTGTTATGTCAAGCGCCGGTTTTAGCTTTACCAGAGGGAACAGAAGATTTTGTGGTTTACTGCGATGCATCACGTGCAGGTCTGGGTTGTGTTTTGATGCAGAGAAATAAAGTTATAGCATATGCTTCACGAAAGTTGAAGAATCATGAACAAAACTACCCTACTCACGATCTAGAGTTAACTGCAGTTGTGTTTGCTTTGAAGCTTTGGAGACATTATTTGTATGGTACACATTGTGAAATCTATACAGATCATAAGAGTCTTCAATATATCTTTTCGCAGAAAGAATTAAATATGCATCAACCTCGATGTTTAGAATTGATTAAAGACTATGACTGTGAGATTAAATACCATCCGGGTAAAGCAAATGTGGTCGCAGATGCTCTGAGTCGCAAGAAAATAGTCAAAAATGTTAGATTTATGAGAATTGAGATAGTTTCAGACCTGATTGATCGATTGAAAACCATTCAGTTAGTAGCTTTGAATGACGAAAACCTAAAGACTGAACAAATGACTAAAAGAAAATTTGACCTATGCAATGATTCTAGAGGATTAAAGACCTATAATGACCGAATTTGGGTGCCTATGCTTGGAGATTTGAGAGATTTAATCCTTACTGAAGCGCATAAATCGAGATTATCAGTGCATCCAGGTAGTACAAAGATGTATAGAGACTTGAAAACATTGTATTGGTGGCCAACAATGAAGACAGATGTTGCAAATTTTGTCGAAAAATGTCATATTTGTGCGCAAGTTAAGGCAGAACATCAGAAACCGTATGGATCTCTAAGACAGTTAGAAATTCCTCAGTGGAAATGGGATCATATAACGATGGATTTTGTAACCAAGTTACCCCGAACCCAGAAAGGTCACGACATGATCTGGGTGATTGTGGATCGTTTAACAAAGAGTGCTCACTTTTTAGCTACTCGTGAAACAGCCTCGTTGAGTGATTTGGCAGAGTTGTACTTGAAAGAAATCGTTAGTCGTCATGGTGTACCGTTGTCAATAGTTTCCGATAGAGATACTAGGTTTGTATCGAACTTCTGGAACAGTCTACAACAGAATCTGGGTACGCGTGTGAATTTAAGTACAGCATATCATCCACAAACAGACGGTCAGAGTGAACGAACGATTCAAACGTTAGAAGACATGTTGAGAGCATGTATCTTAGAGTATGGTGGTTCTTGGGATTCGCATCTTCCATTGATAGAGTTTGCTTACAACAATTCATATCATTCGAGTATCGGAATGCCACCGTATGAAATGTTGTATGGTCGTAAGTGTAGAACTCCGACATGTTGGTTAGAAGCAGCTGAGAAACAATTTGCAGGTCCCGAGATTGTTCAGATAACTGCAGAAAAAGTTGAAATTGCACGTGAGAAATTAAAGGCAGCTAGAGATCGACAAAATATGTATGCTGATCCGCGCAGACGTCCGGTAACATTTCATGTAGGTGATCGTGTATACTTGAAGGTATCACCGTGGAAAGGGGTGATCAGATTTGGCAAACGTGGTAAACTAGCTCCGAGGTTTATTGGGCCATTTCCAATCATAGAAATTCTGAATGATCAAACTGTTGTTTTAGATCTTCCATCAGAGTTAGCAGGAATTCACAACACGTTCAACGTGTGCTATCTGAGAAAGTGCAAAATAGACGATGAAAGTCAGATTCTTCCATTGAAAGATTTGAAAGTCGACTTGACTAAGAAACTAGTAGAAGAGCCGGTTAGAATAGTGGACAAGAAAGTCACAAAGTTGAGAAAGAAACAGATTCCAATGGTGTTAGTGGAATGGCGGCACAGTTTAGGTTCTAACTTGACGTGGGAAACCGAGGAGTTAATGAGAGCACGCTATCCCCATTTGTTTGACCTTGACCAGATTCTGAGGTCGGAATCTTCTTAAGGGGGGTAGATTTGTAACATCCTCATTCGGGCCTAGATGTAAGATTACTAATGTGCCCTTAAGTTAGTGTAGTGTTATTATATGCTTTTATTTTTATTTAATGTTTACTATTAAATAATAATGTGGTTAGGACCAGTTTGTGACAAGGGTCACAGAACAGGTTTGTTTATTTAATTTGGACTTCGTTTGGGTTGCCAAATGACGTACGAAAGATATCAGATAACTGATAAATACCCGTGTGTCACACAATGTGGGATTTTAACCCACTTTTGATGCCTTATGCAGTGCATTTCTTGCACTTTCCAGATCCTTCCCAAAATAATACCCCGTACCTAATTCTCTCTCCTTTGAAACCCTAATCATCAAAACTTGTTCTTGAGCTCAAATTGTTCTTGGAATCGTGTTCTTTGTTGTCTACTGATTCTAACAAGGTAAGAAACATGTGTTTTTGTGTTCAATTCGTGGTTAAATTCACAGTTTTGTGTAAGTTTTGTATAAAGCTTGATTTTGTGGCAAAACCCATGAATTTGATGTTGTTATAGTCCAAACTTTGTGGGTTGATAGTCTATAACATGTAGTGATTGAGTTGTGGTAAGTTTTGGTGTCGAAAATGAGCTCTAGATCGAGTTTTGGCGATTTTAGCTTGAAGTCCGTAACTTGTGTTCAGCTTCTGAAGAAGATGAACACAGTCGGCCGACTGTCGGTCGACAGTCGACCGACCGAGGGTGAACCGACCAATTGACGATGACAACCGATCGACTGAGATTTACCTTCGGCCGATTGATGATATACCAAGTGAGACGACCGACTGAGAGGGTCAGTCGACCGATTGTGTAGACAGTCGACCGACTGTCAGTGTCAGTCGACCGACTGAGTGTCCAGGGCAGAATATTTTACCAAAGTGTTGAGTTTTAGCCGTTATGCTGCCCGTTTGTATTTTGATGTAAATTTTGAAAGTGCACAAGTGTTAAGGAGAAAAATTTTAGCGGACAGTTTTTCTGACAAAAATTTTTATATTGTGTTATTTGGTGTTAACGGACAGAAACTAACTTGTGTATATGTTTTCTCAGGAGAAAAGGAGAAAGAGAAGGTTCAGTGATTAGATAGCTGAATACCTTCTCGTTTGCTGGTATTTGGTGAGTGGGACTAACTGGAGTATATAGTATATAGTAGCATGTTATATTATGACTGCCATGCTTGTTAGATATACTTATTGTTGTGGATAGTTGGTACATTGTGATGACTGCATGTTGGTTGATGCTTGTCTGCTGGAGCCCAGTGCGTCCCTATTGTGTGGTGGCCTCGGTAGGAGAGATCAACCTGCGGGTTGGGTTCCTCATGTGGTGGCCTAGACAGCCGTGGTGTATATATATGTGAATGACGCGTCCGTCGCGTGTGGATTATGTATATACATACGGTGGTGGAGGAACTTCTGGTAAGCCCCAGTCCGATCAGCTGGTGGTTAATGGTTTGGCCGAGCCGCCAGAGTCTCTGTAGACGGCACTTGGGTGATGTTTGTGTTTTAGACTAAGTGACATGATTAGTATAACACTTATGTATGCTATGGCATGTAGTTAGTCGTACTCACTTAGCTTCGTGCTAATTCCCCTCCCTCTCCTCCCTGCAGGTTATTAGCTTTTGTAGTTTATGCTTTTGGGGAGAAGACAGGCATGAAGATGTTATGTTTGACAGGAGTCAACTCTGATGTTGTCTTGCTTTATGAAAACAATAATCTTTTTGTAAATATGTCTTCTCTGTATAAACAAGTATTTTGTAATGACACGTGACACAGGTTGTATTAACAATAGTTAATGTGGATATCGTATTAAATTAATATTATGCTTTCGCCACGTATAAAAAAAAAATCAGCGGTGTCACAACCCGGAAATTTTCGACCAAATTTAAACTTAATCTTTATATGATTTCGACACGTTAAGCAAAGTCTATAAAGTTGAATCTCAAAATTTTTGAACTACTTTTATATAATCAATTACACTTTGACTGTGCTCGACGATTCACGAACATTTATGTGTATATAGATATGTATATATAATATATAGTTATATTAATTAACAAAGTATTAGATGTATAATACTTTACATGAACGTATTTGTTTCAATATATTTATTGACGGAATTAAAAGATAATATCAAATGATTGAATTATCAGATATATTATGATATGATTACGGGTCTCTGTTGTGAGGTCCACGTTGATTTGAGAAAGCTTTCCATTTTAACGGTATTCAGAATAAATGGTAAAGTGATTTACAAGTAAAAACAAATGTGTCAATTAACGAAAGTTAGACAAAAGTTAGTGGAGAATTGGATCTCATAATATTCGATTGATCTATTTTCAAACATGCGAAAACACTTTTTGATTCAATAGAATTTGATTATTAGAATGTTTTGTTTAAATAACATAAATTGAATATATAAATAGGATATCAATTATTAGAATTAAATATATAAATAACTCACAACATGTATTTGAAAACGTGTTTATGAATATTGAAAATATATATGATTTCAAATTAGTTAAGTAAACGATAGTAACACTGGTTATCTGATTCGATTGTTATTTAGATATGTTTTTAAAATAAATGCTGGCACATTAATGAATAATATCAAATTAAGTTTTAAAGTGTAAACGTTACGTGTTATAATATTTTCTAAACGATTTTAAAACGAACTTTGAAATATAATTAGTTTTGAAAAACTAAATATTAAATTATTAAATAAATATTTCAATTACATATGATATGTACAAGTTTATATTTTTAAATGAAAATATATATATATATATGTTACAATGTGACAAAATATAATATTAATTTAGTTATAAAACGTGTTGAGTTAAAATAATACTATTATATATATTTTAGTAAATAACGAGACGATGATTTAAAGAAGCAAATAACCAAAACACTCGAACGTTCAACTTACATTTCGAGTAATACAGTTTATGGGTAATATAAGTCTATATTTGATAAGGGTACGAGTCACGAAACCTAGAATGAAAATTATTAAAGCATACGAGATAACTTTCGAAAAACCGGAACCGAGACATAAGTCGAGCTGCAACGTACAAGACATTAGAACTAAAATTATATGTTAACTAGACACATGAATATAATATAATATATATATATATATATATATATATATATATATATATATATATAATTATTTAGATTATATATATAAATATATAATTATTTAGATTATATATATAAATATATAATTATAATTAAAAACTGTCGGCAGGTAAATGTTAAAACGATAGAGTGCTGGACAGCTAGCCCATGCGATCGCATGGGAAATACCCTATAAAGCCATGCAATCGTATGGCAGTCAGGGTCAGAAAACATCTATAAAGCTCGTTCAATTTCGGCCGAATTCATTCACCATCTATCTCTCATTCTCTCTAATATATATATATATATATATATATATATATATATATATATATATATATATATATATATATATATATATATATATATATATATATATATATATATATATATATATATATGTATGTATATATATGTATATATATATATTAAAATTAATATTATTATTATTATTATTATTATTATTATCATAAAGAATATTATTAGTATTATTATACATAAAATATTACAACAGGTCATGAGCGAGTTATTTCAAAACGGGGTTTACTAACGGGATAGAGCTAAGGAAACTATGGGTTATAGCTATGGAGGTTATGGGTATTGTTCGGGGGTATTGTTCGAGAGGTCAACCTAGTGTTTATCATTTCCGTTGTGTCTACGTACTTTTCTGCAATATTGAATCACAATATTGATACGTTCGTGAATCTGAGGCCAACCCTGCACTTGTTCAGTGCCGTCATATGAATAATCACTACGAAATACAATATCGTGAGTTTTATTTGTTCCCTTTTTAAATGCTTTTGCAATATATATTTTTGGGACTGAGAATACATGCGCTGTTTTTATAATTGTTTTATGAAATAGACACAAGTGCTTGAAACTACATTCTATGGTTGAATTATTATACCGGACATCACCCTTTTTAGTCTGGTAATCTAAGAATTATGGAACAGAAACCCTAATTGATGCGAATCCTAAAGATAAATCTATTGGGCCTACCAAACCCCATCCGGGTTACGGATGCTTTAGTACTTCGATTTTATCATGTCCGATGAGAGTCCCGGAATGATGGGGATATTCTAGATGCATTTTGTTAATGTCGGTTACCAGGTGTTCACCATATGAATGATTTTTATACACAGGTTATGTGTATCATGTTTTGTACACGGGTTACGTGTGCAGTTAAATATTTGAAATCTTGTGGTCTATTAAAATTATGGAAATGATTGATTATGGTAAACTAATGAACTCACTAACCTTTTAGTTGACACTTTTAAGCATGTTTATTCTCAGGTATGAAAGAAATCTTCCGCTGTGCATTTGCTCATTTTAAAGATATTACTTGGAGTCATTTATGACATATTTCAAAAGACGTTGCATTCGAATCGTTGAGTTCAACATGATTATTATTAAGTCATTTATAGTTTGGATATATTATGAAATAGTATGCATGCCTGTCAACTTTCGATGTAATGAAAGTTTGTCTTTTAAAAACGAATGCAATGTTTGTAAAATGTATCATATAGAGGTCAAATACCTCGTAATGAAACCAATTATTATGTAACGTTTATAATCGATATGAACGGGGCATTTCAGTTAGTATCAGAGCGGTGGTCTTAGAGAAACAGGTCTTGCATTAGTGTGTCTAACTGAAAGTTGTTAAGATGCATTAGTGAGTCTGGACTTTGACCGTGTCTGCATGTCAAAAGTTTTGCTTATCATGTCATGTCAGAAATTACCTACTTATCATTCCTAGTCTAGACATATCTTACTGCATTTATTGCATAGATAGTGTATAGATGAATTCATATCTTAGTGTTTCTGTTACTATAAACTTTGACTGACAGTTTCCGAAAGTTCCTCCGTAACCTACGGGATCTTTTGTACTATATATAGGTATTCTATGTAATTAGAATATTATCCAATATCCGAAAATCATTTCATATCGAAAAATCCTTTATCTAACCGTGTAAGATGAATTCTGCAACCAGTTCAAGTTCCTCGGATTCCGATATGGATTTCCACTCGAGCTCCGAAAGCAGTGTAACCGGTATGGATCAACCAATCAGCCATCACCTATTCTGGATGAATTGGGGATGGGTTCGTATCCTACTTAATCATTGGAGACAAGAAGAAGGTGATCCCTTCCATCCACCACATTTCCCTCTTGGCGAAGAACCTGAAGCACTTACCGGCGAACCAGTCCGAAACACCATTTTCTCTCTCATATTCAGAGTATCTCATCACGATTATATACTATCTCAAATTCCAAATCTTATTCATCCACTCGTCCGAACCGCCAATCATCCCGGTATAATAGAAGAAGTCAACGAGCTTCGCGCTCGAGTAGTGGCTTTGGAGAATATGGTGCAAAGATTACAAGCACCAGCAGCATCACCAGCATCAACAATACCCCCATCATCAACACCAACATTACCATTACCACCATCAACAACAACCACATCCCGAGCCTTGATATCGGCTAAAAAGTCATGTTTTTACCCCCGATATTTAGTCCCAAAAGCATAAAGTTCAAGGCTTTGTCTGAAAAATAATTGCTTTTTTGGTTAGATTTGTAGGTAAAGTAATTACGAAGACGATGCAAGAAGAATCAAGAAAATTGGAGCTAAAACGAAGATTCTAGAGCGAAAACGGTGAAAGACAAGAAATCAAGTTACGATCCAAGGATTCAGCAAGCCAAACGGGTGGCCAAATGGCCTGCCAGTATGGCAAACGGCCTGCCAAATGCCCAGATCAAACGGGCCAACAAACGGGCAGGCCTGGCAAACGGGCTGTGCAAACGGCCTGCCAAACGGGTTGCCAAACGGCCTTCCAGCCATTTGCAGGCAAAATTCAAGTCTATTTAAAGGGATTTTTGTCTTCCAATTTCAACACACTTCTCTTCACTCTCTCACAACAATACACTTTCTCTCACTAGAGCTTTCAAGGCCTTCTCACCTCCGAGCGGGAAATTAAGTACCCGGAGGCGAACGCCGAAGATTGTAATAGGAGTGGTCTAGAAGATGTCATCAGTTGTAATGGTCCGGATCTCGTCTGTAAACGGTGAACGCTTTCCTTAATTTAATCTTGTTATCTTAAGTTGCTTTCATCCTGCATGACTATCTATCTGTTGCAAATGTTTATGATATGTTGAGTACGTTATCTGAAACTTATGCTATTGTTATTCTGAAACCTTAACGGTTTAGAAGTTTAATTTACGGATCACCCTTTCTGCTTATTCACGTGGCTATAACCTAGTATTAGGACCTGATCAATCCTAGGATACGGGTAAGTAGTTATGTGTGCTTAACGTCACAATAGGGATATAGTACCTACGTACAGATAATCAATTATCCGTCAAAGAAGAGCTGCCCATTTAGGTTGTGATCAGAGTAGACAATATAGAGTTCAGCGAACACTGGTCTGCTTAGAAGCATGATTCGCGTCAGAAGCAATGTTCTTGAGATGTTGTAAGATGATCCGGGGTTGAATAAGTGATCACAAAGGAGAGACCTCTAATCCAATTAGCAGTACCTTAGAATATCTAAGATTGCACGTATGTTAATATTAAGGCATAGCATAGTACTAAGTGGTGGAATATTGCTTTAGTTAAACCAACTAGGATTAAGAAAAGCTGAGACTTTCCTTTATTGGGTATACTACTTTGTTCATGTACCTAGGATTCTATCCATAAGGTCATTTAAACCCTCTAGGTTAACGTTGGGAGTAGGGATATCCGACTTAGCCAGAATCTTCAAGGCCTAAACTCTTAGTGACAAATCAGTTTGGTCCATAGCCCAGTTGATTGAGGTTTAGTGTTTATCCTAGGAAAATAACTCTTGTGATAATTCCCCATCGGAACCCTACTCTTCATATCTATCTATCCTTATCTTTATAGTTATACTAATATATTCGTAATTAATCTTGAACTATCACCTCTTGTCACTAGGGTTAACTATATAGGCACTTTGGTCCCACGTTACTGAGCAAACATACAAAAATACAAACCCGAGTTATATTTACCACTTACTCGTTAAAAGGAAGACAAGTAGGTGAGTTATAGCTAGGAACCCCAGCTAAATATAAATGATAAAACCATTACGCCCTTGTGGTAGCTAATTTTGACGTGTCGCGGCCTAACGACACCGCACAAATAAAACCGTTCGTTTTGGCCATATCAAGCCTCAACACCCCAACCTGCACCATGAGCATCGACATCCTATGCACCATAGATACTAAAGAGTACCAACAACAATAACCGATGAAGTATTGATTCATAACTTCATTGGAGAAATATTCTACAGCGATTAGGTAATCTCCTAAAGTTGTAGAGATTACTTATTATAATTCTAATTGTAAGCCAGATGAGGGAATAAAAAGAAGGTAGAGCAAAAACCCTGACAGGAATGATGCGTGATTTACAAACTAGACTTGTTATACAAGCACCACCAGCAGTACCGTCAGCATCACCGACACCAGCGGCACCTGCAGCATCACAAGCTTCGTAAACTCCATAATCACCGCGGACATCATCACGAATCAACAACGAGTATATTGTATCAACGAGTTATGAAGTAGTAACTCATTCCCTCTAAAGAATTTATATGTATATATATAAAAATTTTGAAACCATAATAAATCTTTTCGTACTAAGCTATTATGTATGAATTGAAAAAGGGTAGATACTACTCGGTTAATTCATGTTACTAACATGCTATGATGTACATCCTTCGTTAACGATTTAACAATCGTTAACTATAATCTTCGCTTCAACTCAATAGATTCCATTTTATATTAAATCAAGTGTACTATTCAAATATAGGTTTGATTTTACACTTTCATTTTCGATATAACCGAAACTTTCTAGAAAACATCATTCGTGCCTTGCGAAGTTCACAAGAATTCAACGAACACCAACATCATTCACCGAAGAAATATCAATAGATATGAATAATGAAGTATTGATTCATAATTTCATTTACGTTGAAGAAATACTCTGCAAAAATTATGTAATCTCTAAAGTTTTAGGGATTATTCATTTGTAGTTCCAACCAAAAATCAAATGAGTTTAATATTATATTAAATCATTAAATCTATGTTACATCTGCAGAAAATATACATATACATATACATATTTTTATCAAGACTGTAATAAAAATTCTCTTGTGCAAAGTATTACTTGTAAAATTTTAACGGGTAGGTAATACCCGAGGAATGTTAAAGTTCACAATTAATATGTTACACTGTACATTCTTCAATTCTAATTCAATAATCATTAACTATACTCACTACTCTCACAACGGTGTACATTCTTTCATAAAAATCAGAACAACCATTTTCATACAAATCCAATTACATATTCTGAATTTTGATAGATCAGGATCCAAGTCAATATTTAACAGAAGACATCACTCTTAGATTCCCACATCTTTCAAACCATACTTTGAATTCAAAAATTGTGCTAGGACGTCATCTTTATTCACAAAACTCATAAAGATATTTGTATCATTCAAGATTCACGACGATTTCATCATACGGATATTGACTATGACCACCTGCGTTTAAACCCTTCAAAATTCCTGAAGACACCTCAACTATTGAACAATCGAGAAGATGAACCAACCACATGTTATCTACGAAAAGAAGAATTTATACATATAGTTATGCATCTGGAGAATACTCAGAACCTAAGTAAAAGTTTTACACGTATCCGCGTCAGATCCTTTGGCATTTATTACTAAAAATAACCTTACGATCCCTTTTCAAGGTGGCAAATTTTGTTACACCTCCAGCAAATCAACTTCGATTTTTCAGTCAGACTAACCTTATTATAGCCATGATATATATGTTTGCCCTTTCGTCATCGTTATGGGGAACCTTTTATATCCCATCACATTAGCAGTAAACTTACTAGCAACTTCATTGATCTTTGACTTTCCGAAAAATCATTATATTTATCAAAACCCTATCATGTACTCATCTGCATTTTGTAACGGTAATTACCATACCAAAAAGCTTCAATCATTATTCTCGAATTTCAATCATTAGCGAAATACACCACAAAGATTATGTAATCTTTAATATTTTAAAGATTAATCATTTCTAAGTCAAGCCGAAAATCAAATGAGCTTAATATGATATTAACTCATCAAATCTGTATTACATCTGAAGAAAATATACATACATATATTTTCATAAATAAAAATTCTTTTGTACAAAGTATTAATTGTGAAATCTTTAACGAGTAGGTAATACTACCTACTCGGGAAATATATAAGTTCACAATTAATATGTTATACTATACACTCTTCAACTTTGATTCAAAATTATTAACTATGCTCACAGCGATATACAATCGTTTCCATACAAATTCAATTACATATTCTGATTTTGAAAAATTAGAATCCAAGCCAAGATTTAACAGAAAACATCACTCTTAGATTCTTACATCTTTCAAATGCTATACTTTGACTTCAAAACTGTGCTAGAACATCACTTCTATTCATAAACCCAGGAAAAAAAGAATATTTATCGTTCAAAATTCTAGAACATTATATGTATCTTGACAATTACAATCTTCATGCAAATCCTTCAAACTTTTGAAAACACCTCAGATTGATAACCGACGATTCGGTTATGATAACTTTGAATGCTGATGAAGCAGCAAAAACTGTAAACGACCTTAACAGCCAAAAGTTTTATGATAAAGAATAATGTGTTGGCAAGGCTCAAAAAAAGAGAAGGTTTGGAACTGGAAAAAGGATTGAGCAAAGTATGAAGGAGGCTGTGGATAAATCACAAAGACTAAACCTGCCTTCAAAGAATCTAAATGATTCAGTATCTGCTGAAGCCATTAACGAATACTTGCTTCCGAATCTAAACCCTTGCGGACAATATTCTTCATCATCTTCTGATATTAGAAATTCTAAGATATCATCGTATCTTTCATTATAAATATCCTCCATATTTCTGGAGATAATTCCATAAACATTCTTATCGGAAATCAATTTTCTCCTTGCGATATCTGTGTAACATCATAAAAGAAACTATTTTAGTTTCTAAATTCTGAAATCTTCGAGTTTAAAATATGAATATTTTTGAAGTGGTGTTGGGAGCTGAAGCATGAGTTAGTATAATATAATGACACTTGATCAACGTGATTATATTACAGTAAGTCATGCTGAGTTTCTAATGGAACTTGATAAAGGTTCACAGATCACACCCTCATCATGAACCATGTTACATAACTCTTTCATTCTATATAATCTCTAAAAATATCAAGAAAATATTTTCTTAATGATTCGGTCTTTTTTGAGGTATTCTGGTAATTTGACAAGTCAGATTGTGCTATTACCATTTCTTTCTTAGAACATTAGTTATGTTCATCTGAAACTTCATACCTACGAATTCTGGACCATTATCCGCTTGACTTAAGGTCAGGAAGAGAAAACGAAAGCATGAAGCTCCAAAATATAATGAAGAATATAAAGCCCGATAACAACCCCGGAATTACAAACCGTGTATATCAATGCGTATAGCAATAAAAAGACACGGGAGAATGAAAAACACTATAACCCCAAGGTAATAGTAGAAGAAAATAACTTCCTCTGGTGGCAGATGAAAAAGAAGAATGAAGGATACGATAGCCAGGAAAATATCAAGAATCAGAACTGGATTAAGTATTTTCACAATCTATTGGGATGTATGAAATAAGAAAGAAGATTATAGGAGTGTTGAAAATAAATGAAATGGAAGAGGTCAATTTATAGCGAAATATCAGACATAGCAATCGAGGCAGATTACGCATTTAATAAAAGAAGGTATTAATCTCCTTAAATACCGAAGAATCAAATCTTATTTAAATTATAAAGATTTTCTATTCCTTAAAATCCAGAAATCAATCGTTACTACATCAAGAGATAAGACGCATCTCTATTCTCCATTTCACTTGATTATGATAACTTCTCTCATACGCTTCGAGTAATTGGATTATTTTATCCATATTATTCAAACATAGATAAAACTCTATTATCAACTCATATTCGTCATTAAAACATTTTTATTGTTAGCCATGACGACCTCACTCAAATTTCGGGACAAAATTTCTTTAACGGGTAGGTACTGTGATGACCCGGAAATTTCTGACCAAATTTAAACTTAATCTTTGTATGATTAACATTTCCGACACGATAAGCAAAGTCTGTAAAACTGAATCTCAAAATTTTTGAACTACTTTTATATATTTAAATACCCTTCGGTTGTTCTCAATGATTCGCGAACCCTTATATGTAAATAGATACATATATATTTACTATAACTTGAAAACGTAACAAAGTTTTAATTGCATGATACCATACATTAAACTTATTGGTTTATATATCTATTTGAATATATATGATTTCAAGTTATTTAGTAAACGATAGTAATATTCGTTTGTTAATTCGATTGATATTTAGATAAGTGAACTAAAACGTTTAAGATGAACAAGTAAAACACTAATTTGCTACAGTATTTTTAAATTGCTACAGTACCCAAAATGCTACAGGTTTTTTGAAAATCACTATTTGCTACAGTGAAATTGACTTTGCTACGGTGAATTGCTACAGTTTATATTTCAAAATAAATAAATAAAAAATATATATATATGTATATGTATATACTACGAGACGATGATTTATAGAAGCAAATAACCAAAACACTTAATTGATTAAAGCTACACTTAGAGTGACATAGTTATCAATGATTAAGTTTATATTTTGACAAAGGTACGTGTCACAAAATGTAAAATGCAAGTTTTCTAAGTGTACGAAAATACATTCGAAAAACCGAAACCAGGACATAAGTCGAGTGATGACGTACGACTTATCGGAATAAAAATTACAAGTCAACTATGCACGTGAATTTAATATAATATATAATTAATTATATAAATTATATTTATATTTATTTAATATGTCGACAAGACTTAGGACAAAATCATATGTGGGCTGGAATCTGATGCCATGCGATCGCATGGCCACAAGCCTAGAAATCCATGCGATCCCATGGAGGCAAAAATCTGGCCAAGTCTATAAAAGGCCACGAGTTCTGCCCGAATTCTTACACCTTCATATTTATTTCTTTCTTTCTCTCTGATATATATATTTATATTATTATTTATATTATTATTATTATTATAATTATTATTATTATTAATATTATTATTAAGGTTAATATTATTATTAATCTTATTATTATAATTAGTATTATACATAAAATACTACGACGAGGTTATGTCCAAACGATTTCAAAAATGGTTTTCGAGCGGGATAAAGCTAAGGAAACTATGGGTTATAGCTATGGAGGTTATGGGTAATATTCATGGGTAATATTCACAAGTCAAACCTAGTGTTTATCATCTCCATTACATCTACGTACTTTCCTACAATATTGAATCTCAATATTGATACGTTGAGATCTACGATTATTTGGTAATTCGAGTTTCGATCATATTTTGGTGAACGACTTTATATGCTGCTAAGGTGAGTTTATAGATCCCTTTTTACTTGCTTTTGCAATCTATATTTTTGGACTGAGAATACATACACTTTATTTTAAATGCAATGGACACGAGTACATACTTAATTCTACACTGAGTTTGAACCGAAAATCCCTTAGCTTTGGTAACTAGTAACTGCCAGTTATAAGAACTGGTGGGCGCGAGTAGTAGTATATGGATCCATAGGGCTTGATATCCCCGTTCGAGCTAGAGCGCTAGCCTTTTAACGGAAGTATGCTATTTGAGAAGCGTACACGTTGGTTTGCGTGTATTATTAAGATGATTATACAAAAGGTACAAATTATATATACGTTAAAGTTTAGTTACCAGGGTGCTCAATTTCGTAGAATCTTTTGATAAACGTTTTTGGATGAAACAACTGAAATCTTGTGATCCACCTTTATATACAGATTATGCGCAACATTAAAACTATGAACTCACCAACCTTTGTGTTGACACTTGTTAGCATGTTTATTCTCAGGTTCCCTAGAAGTCTTTCGCTGTTTGCTTATATGTTAGACCAGCTATGTGCATGGAGTCATACATGACATATTTTTCAAGGAAACGTTGCATTCACTAAATCATCACCATGTATCTTATTTTGACTGCATTGTCAACGGAAGTATTATTGTAAATTATTATATTACGGTGATTGTCTATATGTAGAAATCATCAGATGTCGAAAACCTTTGATTTAAATATTCATTTATGGTGTGCCTTTTCAAAAGAATGCAATGTTTATAAAACGTATCATATAGAGGTCAAATACCTCGCAATGAAATCGATGAATGACGTGTTCGTCCAAGTGGATTTGGAGTGATCGTCACAATTAGCTATGTTCATTCCGAATTTCATATCTATGAATTCTGGACCATTATTCGTTTGACTTGAAGTCGGGAAGAGGAGACAAAAGAACGGAGGAAAATGTAAAGCCCGACAACAACACATACATTACAAACCGTGCATATCAATACGTATTGCAACGTAAAGACACGGGAGAATTAAGAACAGTATAACCCCAAGGTAATAATAGAAGAAAATAGATTCCTCCGGTGATAGATGAAAAAGAAGAATCAAAGATACGATAGCCAGAAAAATATCAAGGATCAGAACTGAGTTAAGCATTTTCACAATCCTTTGAAAGTTTGAATTGAAGAAGAAGATTGTAGGAGTGGTGAAAATAATGGAACGGGAGAGGTAAATTTATAGTGAAATATCAGACAGAGCAATCGAGAAAGATTACCGCATTAAATTGAAGAAAATTGTAATTTTTTAATTACCGAAGCATCAAATCTTATTACGAAGATTTTCTCTAAATCCCTTGAATTCCAAAAATCAACCGTGACTACGTCACCGGTTAAGACAAACCTGCATTTACTCATTTCACTCTTTTGTTATAACCTCACTCGTACTCTTCGCATAAATAAATTGTTTTATCCATATTACTCACTATGATAAAATCCTAATTTCCAACTCGTATGAGTCATGAAAACATACTTATTGTTAACCATGACGATCCCAATCAAATTTTGGGACGAAATTTCTTTAACGGGTAGGTACTGTGACGACCCGAAAATTTCCGACCAAATTTAAACTTAATCTTTATATGATTTCGACACGATAAGCAAAGTCTGTAAAGTTGAATCTCAAAATTTTTAAACTAGTTTTATATAATCAATTACCCTTTGACTGTGCTCGACGATTCACGAACTTTTATGTGTATATAGATATGTATATATAATATATAGTTATATTAATTAACAAAGTATTAGATGTATAATACTTTACATTAACGTATTTGTTTCAATATATTTATTGACGGAATTAAAAGATGATATCAAATGATTGAATTATCAGATACATTGTGATATGATTACGGGCAAGGTTGCAGAAATCGGTTCTCGGGGAGTTCTCGGCAGGGTCTCCAAAACGAGAATTCTGAGAACTTGGGGAGAACTCGGGGAGTTATCGGCGGTTGACTTTTGTTGACTTTTGAGATTTTATCGAGTTTTTTCCGAGATTTGACCGATTTTACCGAGATTTGACCGATTTTTCTGAGATTTGACCGATTTTTCCGAGATTTGACCGATTTTTTGGAGATTTGACCGATTTTTGGTCGTTGACCGATTTTTTAACCGATTTCAAAACGAGTTCTCGCCAGGAATGAAATTTCGAATTCTCGCCGAGTTCTCCCGATTTTTGCAACCATGATTACGGGTCTCTGTTGTGAGGTCCACGTTGATTTGAGAAAGCTTTCATTTTAACGGTATTTGAAAAAAATGGTAAAGTGATTTACAAGTAAGAACAAATGTGTCAATTAACAAAAGTTAGACAAAAGTTAGTGAAGAATTGGATTTCATAATATTCGATTGATCTATTTTCAAACTTGCGGAAACGCTTTTCGATTCAATAGAATTTGATTATTAGAATGTTTTGTTTAAATAACATAATTTGAATATATAAATAGGATATCAATTATTAGAATTAAATATATAAATAACTCGCAACGTGGTACTAAGAAATACAGTATCGTGAGTTTTATTTGTTCCCTTTTTAAATGCTTTTGCAATATATATTTTTGAGACTGAGAATACATGCGCTGTTTTTATAACTGTTTTACGAAATAGACACAAGTACTTGAAACTACATTGTATGGTTGAATCATTATACCGGATATCACCCTTTTTAGTCTGGTAATTTAAGAATTAGGAAACAGAAACCCTAATTGACGCGAATCCTAAAGATAGATCTATTGGGCCTAACAAACCCCATCCGGGTTACGGATGCTTTAGTACTTCGATTTTATCATGTTCGATGAGAGTCCCGGAATGACAGTGATATTCTAGATGCATTTTGTTAATGTCGGTTACCAGGTGTTCACCATATGAATGATTTTTATACACAGGTTATGTGTATCATGTTTTGTACACGGGTTACGTGTGCGGTTAAATATTTGAAATCTTGTGGTCTATTAAAATTATGGAAATGATTGTTTATGGTAAACTAATCAACTCACCAACCTTTTGGTTGACACTTTTAAGCATGTTTATTCTCAGGTATGAAAGAAATCTTCCGATGTGCATTTGCTCATTTTAAAGATATTACTCGGAGTCATTCATGACATATTTCAAAAGACGTTGCATTCGAATCGTTGAGTTCAACATGATTATTATTAAGTCATTTATAGTTTGGATATATTATGAAATGGTATGCATGCCTGTCAACTTTCGATGTAATGAAAGTCTGTCTTTTAAAAACGAATGCAATGTTTGTAAAATGTACCATATAGAAGTCAAATACCTCGCAATGAAATCAATTATTATGTAACGTTTATAATCGATATGAACGGTGAGACGACCCGTCCTAATCCATAAGGATGAATACAATAACATATTGTTACATTGCGAGGTATTTGACCTCTATATGATACATTTTACAAACATTGCATTCATTTTAAAAGACAAACTTTCATTTCCTTTAAAGTTGACAGGTACGCATACCATTTCATAATATACAAACTATAAATGACCTAATCTGTCATTTACTTAATAATAATCCTTATTGAATTCAACGACTTGAATGCAACATCTTTTGAAATATGTCATGAATGACTCCAAATAATATCTTTAAAATGAGCAAATGCACAGCGGAAGATTTCTTTCAAACCTGAGAATAAACATACTTAAAAGTGTCAACCAAAAGGTTGGTGAGTTCATTAGTTTATCATCAATATTCATTTCCATCATTTTTATAGACCACAAGATTTTCATTTCCATTTCTCATAAATATACATCTCTTCCATAGAGATAAAAAAATCATTCATTTGATGAACACCTGGTAACCGACATTAACAAAATGCATATAGAATATCCCCAAAATAGAAATTCTTCTGTATTAATAACTCGAAGCACTAAAGCATACCATTTTCCAGTATGGGGGGAGTTAGTACCCGTAGATCTACCTTTAGGATTCGCGTCAATTAGGTTGTCTGTTCCCTAATTCTTAGGCTACCAAGCTAAAAGGGGTGATATTCGATTTCGATAATCCAGCCATAGAATGTAATTTTTGATTACTTGTGTCTATTTTGTCAAACATTTACAAAATCGCATGTATTCTAAGTCCCCAAAATATATATTGCAAAAGCATTTAAAAGGGGAGTAATGAAACTCACAATACTGTATTTCATAGTAAAAATACATATGACGTCATTGAACAAGTGCAAGGTTGGCCTCAGATTCACGAACCTATATTAGTATATATATATATATATATATATATATATATATATTTATATGTTGGTCAATATCTGTTTAACAATTTAAGTCAAGTCGTAGTGTATCACAATCCTAATGCTCGAGACTAATATGCAAAAGTCAACAAAAGTCATCTTGACCAAACTGACTTCCAAAATTTATACATGATTATTATATAGTTTAAATATAGTCATTTTATATATTAAAGTATTTTTAACAGATTTTATTAGAGTTAATAATATAATTCATTTATTAATAAATAAAATTTTATTTTAAAATTTATATAATAAAAATATACTTGTATATATCTTAAGTAATAAAATTTATAAAGTTTATTAAATATCATAAAAATAATATGATATGTATTATTAATGTAATTATATTACACGTAGTAGAATATCTTTGGATCACATATTTATTTGATAAAATAATATCGATAATAACAATAGTAAGTAAAAGTTGTATTATTTTGTAATAATAATAAATATTATTCTACTAATAAAAATAATAATATTTATATTTATTAAAAATGATATTATGATAAAATGATAATTTTTATTAATAAAAATAAAAATAATGATATTTTATATTAACAATGATATTCCTATAAATAATAATTTTTGTAAAAATGATAGTTTTAATATTAATAATACTTTTAATAATAATAATGATAACAATAATGAAAATGATATTTTTATCTAAATCACTAACTTACAATATTTTTATTTCATCATGATACATATACTCATGGTTTCCTAATCGATTTATTTAGTAGTTTTTAATACTCTTTTATATCGCATTCATAATAATGATAATAATCGCAATCATAATAATTAGATAATACTAATATTAGTTTTAAAGATAATGATACTAATAAGTATTATAATAATATTAATAATAATACTAGTAATTATTATAATAATGATGATAATATTAATAATGATTTTTGATGATAATAACAATAATAATAATAATAATAATAATAATAATGATTTTTAAATAATGATACATATATTAATAATGATAATATTAATAATAATTATTAGATAATAATAAAAATATCGGCAACGATAGTAATAATAATCATTTTAACAACAATACAAAAATTCAGTTGACTATAACTTCTAATCTGTTCATCGAATCCATTCGAGTTCTAAATGAAAAGTTTTTAATTTTTCGCTAGCTTTCCAACGACATGCATATCATATACCCTATCTCAGTAGCATATGTATCTAATTCAGGATTCAACATAACCTATCTAACGAAAATATCAAACGTACAAGCATGCATAATTCTATATACTCGAGCACTAGTCAGAGATACACTATTAATATATAAAAGTTAAGTTATGAGTGCTCACATATCAATATTGAGATTCAATATTGCAGGAAAGTACGTAGACGCAACGGAGATGATAAACACTAGGTTGACCTCATGAGCATACCCTTGAACAATACCCATAATCTTCATATCTATAGCCCATAATTTCCTTAGCTCTATCCCGCTCATAAAACCCGTTTTGAAAAATAAGCACTCATGACCTCGTCGTAGTATTTTATGTATACACTAATAATATTACTCCTAACCATAAGATTAAAAATATTAATCTTAATAATAATAATAATAATAATAATAATAATAATAATAATAATAATAATAATAATAATAATAATAATAATAATAATAATAATATTAATTATCTATATATATATATATAGAAAGAGTCGAGAGATTGAATGAGAAAAGAACTAGCACTCGATCGTATTTAAACACAATTTTTTTGCCCACCTAACCACCTCATGCACTCGTATGAGAATTGTGTGGAGAGTTCATGCGAGTGCATGAGACACAAATTCAACTCACACTCGCAATTCTTTTGGATACGACACATTATATATATATATATATATATATATATATATATATATATATATATATATATATATATATATATATATATATATATATATATATAATATATTTAATCTTTAGAATTAATTAAATATTATATTATATTCTCGTGCATAGTTGATTTGTAATTTTTACACCGATGAATTGTACGTTGACGCTCGACTTACGTACCGGTTCCGGTTTTTCGAACGCATTTTCGTACGCTTAGAAAACTGATACTTTACGTTTCATGTAATGTACCTTTATTAATAACAAGACTCAAATCAATGAAAAATTATCCCACTCAAAGTATAACTTATTCATTTGAGTGTTTTGGTCATTTGCTTCTATAAATCGACGTCTCGTTATTTTCCTATATATTATAATAATACTGTTTTAAATCCAAAACGTTTTACGACTAAGTTAATATTATATTTTATCACTTTGTAAAATAATGATATTATTATTTAAAAATATAAACTTATATATTTTAGAAATAGTTACTTACTAATATAATATTTAGTTTTTCAAAAACTAATTATATTTCAATCGTTTAAATATTATATATTATTATATCACCTTATGTTTTACGCTCTAGTACATAATTTGATATGATTCATTTATGCGCCAATGTTTAATTTAACTTCTCAAAGTTCTAATTAACATATCTATAAATCAATCGAATCAATAAATAAGTGTTACAATTGTTTACTTAACTTATCGATATTCATTTTCCGAGTTAACTATATTCCCCAATTTTACTTTTACATTAAATAATATGAAGGTTAAATAGTTTATCTTATCAAAAGTCACGAGGCAATTATTGTAAGGCATGTATTGGAATTCAACAGGAATTTCCACCAATCTGTCTAGCTCTCGCTACTTGACACTTTATCCTTACTCGAAGATCACTTTACCATTTATTCAGAATACCGTTAAAAAGGAAAGGTTTCTTAAATCAAAGTGGAACTCTCAACAGAGACCCGTAATCATATCACAATGTATCTGATGATTCAATCATTTGATATTATCTTCTAATTCCGTCTAAAATCTTATATTGAAACTAATACGTTTATGTAAAGTATTATTCATTAAATACTTTTGTTAACGTTTTCAAGTCATAATAATACTTTCATAATTATTTTTATATCTACTAAACCGTTAAATGTTTTATTAATATCTCTTAATTTAATAATCACGCATATGTATATATTCATACATACCTATTTACACATAATTGTTCGTGAATCATCGAGAGCAGTCGAAGGGTAAACGAATACATGAGCACAGTTCAAAGTTTTTGAGATTTCACGTTACAGACTTTGCTTATCGTGTCGGAACATATGAAGATTAAGTTTAACCTTAGTCAGAAATTTCCGGGTTGTCACAAACGGGGCATTTCAGAATCAAAGTGTGTCAAGCTTTAATCTTTGAGAAAATGAGATTTTTATGTTAGGTTTTGTTAAAGTGGGTTTTAGTGTCAAATTGGTTGATTTTGATGTTGTTTGTGTCAAAATCTTGTGGGTTTATGCTTAGTGATGTTTAGTGTACTTGATTTGGTCAGTTTTGAGGTAAGAAACGAGCTCTAGAGCAAGAAATGGTGAATTTTGGGTTAAACCCGTAGCTGTGTTCATCTTCTTCATCAGATGAACACACTCGGCCGAGTGTCTCCTGACACTCGACAGACTGTGTAGACGATCGACCGGTTGAGTGACACACTCGACCGAGTGTGTCTGAGTTCTGACCAGATGATTTAATTTAGTCAGTCGACCGTGTGAGATGACACTCGACCGAGTGTGTAGACACAGTTGACCGACTGTGTGACTCAGTCGACTGTGTGTCTTTATGGGCAAAATATTTTACCAAGTGTTGATGTCTAGCCGGTTATGCTGCCCGCGTGACTTATGATAATCATAATGTAAATTCTGAAAATGCATAAGTGTTAGGTGGACCTTTAGTGACACTTTTTGTGACTGATTTGTTGTACTGTGCTAACGGACAGAAACTAACTTGATTTGCCTTATGCTCAGTGATAGATTATCTGAGCTAGTTACTGTTATTTGGTAAGTGGGTCTATCTCCGGATAGAGTATTAAGTAGCTGTCACACTACTTGTTCAGACTCTTTACTTTTATGTTTATGCCCTGTATGAATACCTTGCGTAGTTAGATATTATCATGCTAGTTAGGACGATTGCATGACTGATTATCTGTGATCTTATGTGCGCACTGTTAGTTGGACACCAACCGAGGCGGCAAGGTTGGGAACCCACCGAGGAAGCAAGGTAGGGTTGATATGAGGTCGACCGTGGTAGCCTGGTCGGGTCTTGATGTTACTGATTGTTCAGTATAGCATATAAGGACGCATGTGTTGCATCTGGATGGTTATGCAGTGGATTCAGTAAAGCGGACTATCGGTAGACTGTAGCCTGATCAGCTAAGTCGTGTGCTTGTACAAGCCAACGATCCTCATATTGTCAGTTGTTGTTGTATGCTAGTTCAGGACGTTAGCATATATGTAACCCTTGCATGTTCAGTTGCTTGTGCTTGGTCTGTTAGATAGTATCCATTTACTTAGCAGTTGTGCTAATTCCCCCACATTTCCACCAATTGCAAGTTTAGGTACTGATGGTTAGAAGGGTGTTACGGATGGGATGAAGACATGTTTGACTATATGCTAAACTCTGATGTTTTCTATTTTGTACTGTTTTATGTAACACCGATGTTGAGAAGTCATAAAGGATGATAACTAGATTGATTTCTTAACTATGGTTTGTGAATATTAAATAAGGTTATTTTGGTAATTAAATGTACTTCCACTGTAATAAAAAAAATCAGGGTGTTACATTCGTCTTATTTAATATCTGTCTATGAATAATACATAAGTAAATCACGGTAATAGCCAAATTTTCCAGGATCGTCTAGGTCATCGTAAGTTTTGCTCTTACTATATTTATTATTTATTACGTTAATATTTATCTTTATAATTATATAACTATTATTATATGTGATGTATAATAATTATTACTATATCGTTATCGTAATATAAATAAAATATCCCCGTAATATTCACCGTGAAAGCTGTTGAATATTACACGTATTTATCAATTAATAAAATCTCTAATATATCTTTAAGTCTAAAGTATAACTTAAAAAAATTCTCGAGAACCACTTTATATATATATATATATATATATATATATATATATATATATATATATATATATATATATATATATATATATATATATATATATATATATATATATATAATCTTGGTCAACTGAAGTACTAGTTCAAGGATTACCCTTTCCAACTGTTTGTGTGGTTCACGGTTTATCTAAATTTAAAGGTCAATCTTTAATAAACGCGTTCATTATCTTTGTTAAACATCCTCGCTGGGAACTGAAGTAATTACAAGCAATTGTAATTACGGAAATACATGACTGACCGTATTGGTTTAGATAAACAGCTTGATTGAAAAAGAGGTCTTTAGTTGTCGTAAATAGGTCCATTAAACGGTTCAAGATATTGCACTCGATTTATTCCATCATCCAATATAATAACTTCATTAAAGTCTTTGTATATATTTTAAAGTCATCAGTGTGTTTCCTAAAGTATTTACTAAGTTCTTGTCGTTAATAAAAACTGTAATATTAAATGGGACATCGTCTTGTTCAGATAGCCTAAATTGATGGCCGCCAGTATTCTCTTTTGGAGGGTGCGATGCTGGGGACATGTAAGTTACCCAGCAGTCAGAATCACCATTGGCTTAAAGATTACCAGTGACATCCTTAATTCGAAATGCACAAATTAAGGAGGGCTTTAAGTTTACAACAAGCTTTAATAAATAATTTATGAATTCCACCTGATTGACCAAACGAAACTTATCAAGATATACACTAAAAAAGTTTGATAAATATACCCATCCCTAGCTATATATATTTCTAACATTAAGTATATTTAAAACTCGAAAAGGTACTCAGAAAAACATAATAATATATTAACTAAAATCTATTTTAGGAAAACCTTGAGATTCTCGTCTAAACTGTTGAGTCGTATGATGACCTTAGGTTATACTTACGCTATCTACATGTTAGATAAATGTGACTACAAGCCAAGGCTCTAGCAATTACAAATTAATATCTCTGATATACTAAGGTCTCGCTCTCTGAGGAGCAGAAAGGTCCCGCTCTTCTATCGACTAAAGAGACGCAATCAGGCATAATCGTCACGAGTAAAACCCACGAAAAATCGTCCTAAATCACCCCAAAATCTACCATCCATCCATACATCCATAGGAAGAAGAAATAAAGGACAGTCCCGGGCGCATCAAGTTTCTGGCGCCGCTATCAGGGATTCAACTTTTGAAATTTGAGGTCTTCCCCATTACGATTTGAGTTAATAATATAATATAATAAAATATAGAGTTGTAATCCCTTGAAATCAATAATTTGCTTGAAATCAAACGGATCAATCAGAGCGCGACATGTGGCGCGACAATCACATGTGATTGAAAAAAATTAAAAAAAAATAATTTTTTTTCTAAATTTAAAAGAAAATTGAAAAATAAATTAATTTTTTTTTTTAAATTTGCATTTCAAATCCAATCACATGTGATTGTAAAAACTCAATCACATGTGATTGTAAAACACAATCACATGTGATTCTGCATGTCAAATCTAATCACATGTGATTGAAAAAAATTCAAATTTTTTTTTATCAAAAGAAATTTTCAACCGGAAACAAACTTTAATTCGGTGATTTGATCAAGTTTATTATCGTTTCGTGATCATATCTTCAAAATTTCATACTTTAATTCAGTGATTTAATCAAGTTTTGTTCAAAAACTTGGTGTTTAAAGGTTTTAGCACAAACTTACTGAAATTCGTCATTTTACTAAAAAAAAAAATTCAATCACATGTATTTAGATTTAACATGCAGAATCACATGTGATTGGGTTTTACAATCACATATGATTGGCATGCAGAATCACATGTGATTTACTGCATGTCAAATCCAATCACATGTGAATTTCGAAAAAAAAATTCGGAAAAAAAATTCCGAATTTTTTTTTTTTTTTTGTAAAATAAAATTTTAAAAAATATTAATTTTTTTTTTTCAATCACATGTGATTATCGCGTCACGTGTCGCACTCTGATTGGTCTCTTGGATCTCAACTTAAAAGTTGATTTCATTTGAATATTTCTCATATAATATAATATACTATAATATAAAAACTTTAAATATTGCTTTTCCTTAAAGTTTATATATTTCTGTAAAAAATAAAACTTTTACCTAAATTAATTCATCTAAACAATTATGAAAAGTATTATTTAGAAAAAAAATTATATATTATGGTAATAGTATTAATTAGTAATAATTTAGCATAGTTTAAATTAAATATAACTATTATGAATTCTCATGATTACTTTTCTTCTATGCCATACTGTGTTAACACTGCGAAAATGAAAAATAATGATCAAATGCAACGTAATAAGAACTTTCCAAAATATAGGGGTAAAAATGTCGCACACTTAGGGTGTTAACGAAATAGTATGATACATTTAAACAACCTAGGGTACTTAAAGCTTAACGATCAATGTCAGTATCACCCATATGGTTCTAAGCAACATCAATCTCAATCATACTATCCTCAAGTATCCCAATCCTATACACACTCATCTCATTCCGTGTATAGCCCACATAAAAATATTGACTTGAGAGAATCACCTATTGCTCATCCAATTAATAAGGTTGCTCTCTCACATCCATCCAACTCATTTGATCTACTAAAAGAACCAAAAGATATGCTTATGAGATTAGATAACCAGAATCGATGCTTATTAGAAGCACTATCACATACTAGAATGAGTCAAAATCTCAACTCTCAACCTCTGGATGTTGAGAGTAATATGCCCACAATTACTCCTATCAACGCACATTTGCATTTTCATGAGTTTGTTTCTCAAACTACATCATCTTCCACACCAACTCGGTCTTCCAAAACATTCCTTCCATCTATTTCCAACCAATTAACATCTAAGACCACCAGAGAGTTCATCTTTAAGGAACTCTCATAACAAATACAACTCGAAGCTACTAGCCTGAGTGACGAGTATATCAAGGTAATAAACTCACTGATTATCTAAAGAGCATAACTTTTGATGTATATATGAATCATTTTTCAAAATTTTGATGCAGATGCATTTGAGTATCACAATTTGTCTTAAATTCCTATTGGTCATGACAATTATTGTGTTTATAAATGTGTTCATTTTTTATATATCACCGAAAGGATTCATTATAGTGGCACATGTGATGTATTTGTCGTGATAAAATGGTCTTATTATTTCCCCATCCACCCATCACAATGATTGCGAAAGTGTTTGCAAAACTAGTTGGTGAATTACACGCCATTTTATTACTATATTTTATGTATATATTATGTGTGTACGGTCATATGTATGCATGAATTGCCAATTTTATGAACCAAATTTATGATCAAAGCCTTTCTGTTTATTAGTGAATTGGAAATTAATAATATGTATTTTGACGATTGAGTCAAATAGAAATTCATATTTAAATAAGAGACTATGTATCTTGACGGTTGCATTTAATGCTATATTATAACAAACTGTCATGCATGTTATAATCTAATGTAGTTATGTCGGTTGGTATGTATGTCGGTTCAATTATGCATAGATGAGTGTTGTTGATAAAAAGAAGGTTTTTAATATATTCTTTTGAATGTTGACATGGACACCCCTTATGAGTTATTAAAAATTATGTTTGTTGGTAAGTCATAATGGCTTAATTAGTAATAATTGTTAGGGTATTTGACGGGAATGATAATCCGTTGGAAAAGTCACAAAACAATCTTGTATGGTTGTAAACTGGTTGTTACAAAATAAAATTAACATGAAGTCTTTATTCATTGGTTCTTCATGTGTGTTATGTCTACAAACCATTTGATTGTCCATATGGATGGTAGAAGTGAGTTAAACGAATATGTTTTAATACGAAAATTGAATTACATATTGCTTAATTGTATACAAATACCGGTATAGTATTGAATGTAATTTATGCTTTGAAAATTGGTAGTATGATGTATGTGATGACATCGAGTGACCAATATAGCATATGTGTTCGAGAGATTAAGCATATTCTAACATAATTCTAGAAAATATATTGTAATGTAGCTTAGGTATTTGAATACTTGTAGAAGCCAACCATGGATTATGGTTTAATTCACAATACAAATCTTTAAAGCATATTAAGAATGTATTGAGTTCACTATTAATCAAGAAGATGATACTGTAAAGACCCGTCCTAATCCATAAGGACGAATACAATAACATATGGATACATTGCGAGGTATTTGACCTCTATATGATACATTTTACAAACACTGCATTCGTATTTAAAGACAAACTTTTATTACATCGAAAGTTAACAAGTATGCATACCATCTTATAATATCCAAACTATAAATGACCTAATCTGTCATTTACTTAATAATAATCCTTATTGAACTCAACGACTCGAATGCAATGTCTTTTGAAATATGCCAAAAATGACTCCAAGTAATATCTTTATAATGAGCAAATGCACAGCGGAAGATTTCCTTAATAACTGAGAATAAACATGCTTTAAATTGTCAACCAAAAGGTTGGTGAATTCATTAGTTTATCATAATCAATCATTTCCAGTTATATAATAGACCACAAGATACTCATATTTCGAAAACAATCTGTGCAGGTCTACTCACTGCTGTAAAATCATTCATATGAAGAACACCTTAATCTCACCAACGGTAGCTAATGCATCGTGCAATGCAAAAATTTCTCACCGAGGGTAACTAATGCTAAACAATCGGTAGCTAATGCATCGTGCAATGCAAAAATTTCTCACCGAGGGTAGCTAATACTAAACAATCTCATCAATGGTAGCTAATGCATCGTGCAATGCAAAAATTTCTCACCGAGGGTAGCTAATGCTACATAATTTCATCAACGGTAGCTAATGCATCGTGCAATGCAAAAATTTCTCACCGAGGGTAGCTAATGCTACATAATCTCATCAACGGTAGCTAATGCATCGTGCAATGCAAAAATTTCTCACCGAGGGTAGCTAAAACGGTAGCTAATGCATCGTGCAATACAAAAATTTCTCACCGATAGTAGCTACTAAATCGAACCATTTCGGTAGCTAATGCATCGTGCAATGCAAAAATTTCTCACCGATGGTCGATAATACAATCTTTATAGTAATCGAACCTCTAAATCCAAATAATTCTATCATAGAATGTAATTTTGAATACTTGTGTCTATTTCGTCAAACATTTATAAAAGCAGTTCATGTATTCTCAGTTCAAAAATATATCTCAAAAGCATTTAATAAAACAGTTATAAAAATAGCGCATGTATTCTCAGTCCCAAAAATGTAAAGAGTAAAAGGGAATCAAATGAACTCACAATACTGTATTTCGTAGTAATTTTACATATGATGGCATTGAACAAGTGCAAGGTTGGCCTCGGATTCACGAACCTATATTAAGTATATATATATATATATATATATATATATATATATATATATATATATATATATATATATATATATATGTTGGTCAATATCTGTCTAACAAATTAGGTCAGGTCATAGTGTACCACAATCCTATTGCTTGATGATAGGTCAGATCATGTTGAGATTGAGAGAAATGATAAGATAAAGAGAGATTCGGTATGTAAGCATGAGACTCGGTATTAGAGAGAATCGGTACAATTACATTCCACAGCTTCTAGAACTCAGTTACAATGCAATGGCTATCTAATTAGTACTACTTAGGTTCCTTATATAGCCCTCTTCTAAGGAACCTTCATTTAAGCTTATTTTCACATTAACACTATACAACTTCGGGGTCCTAACAATCTCCCCCTTAGTGTTAAATGTGAACTTTACAACATAATCCTATTTTGAAACATCTAAAGGAACTTTGTTCCTCTGAAGTGAACTTTAGATTTGAATCCCTTGAGATTCTCATATCTTCGTATATTCACTCTTGTTTTGAGACGACTTTTTAATCTTGTGAGAATGTATTTGACAATCTCAATATCTTCAGTTGAATAGCAGTTATTGATCAATCTCCATCTCATGTACTTGAAAGTATACATCAACGTTCCGTCTGAGTATCTTCTGAAATCTGAGACTCTGATGAAGATCTTTGTATAGTGAGAATTGACAAATACAAACCCATATGGACAGTCGCTCACTTCAAGTACGGACATGTAACTTAGCTCTTCAATCACTTGATTTGGTGGTTTGATTCCGAGCTTTTTGTATCCAGATTCCAATCCCAACTGAAAATCATGAACTGACATCCATCTCATCGAATCAAGAATAAACCTGTAGACTGCCTTCATTGCAGTAGCATGATAAATTGTTGCAGATTCATTCAAGTTAATCAGATAGTTGTAAATGAAAATAATGTCATCCATCTTCAGTTTATCAAAATCCGCTTCTGAGAATTGATAATCCTCATCATCCATTCTTGTAACTTGAAACAATGGCATCTTCACTCCATCCTTATTAATCATCAAAATCTTATTTATGCTTTTAATCTCTGAACTCCGCTGAATTTGAAGTTTCTCTTCATTCTTCAATTTGAATTTGCCACGAACACTCAGATAAGCTTTGAGAAATTCTGGTTTCTTATGATATTTCCATGCACCCAGAACACTCATTGATGCAGAAAGGATGAGATCAGAATCACCATAAATTCTATATGCTTGTTGTTCAATGAATGGTGAACGAAGAATATTTTTCTCTTCATCCTCACTCAGTTGGTAATTTGCATCACGTTCAAGAACAATCTCTGCAATTTGAAAAGGAACATTCAAATCGGGAGGAGTATTGGTATCTTCTTTGCCATTAGAGAAAATCTCCTTTTCGAAGTGTATTCCAAATTCGTCAGTTGGAGATGTCAAATTAACAAATTGATGATCATTGAATTCATTGGCGACACTCGATGACCCCTTCAAAATATCTTCAATGTTGTCAAAGTTTTGATTGTCCTCTTGAGTTAACTTTTTCTCTGATAGATCAGTTGAATCCATAATCATTAACATTCCTCAGTCACCCTCTCTCTGACTTTCCGATTCATCTAGAAAACTTTCACACTGAATTTCTTCAATTTCATCACTGGAATCCGATATATCAACAACATCTTTATCCTTCTGTTGACTAGATGTACCAGCTTCATAAGTTGATCTTTGAAAAACACTGGACCGATAACCACCTTGTCTATTCTCCCCCTCATGAAGATTGTCGGGATCGAAATCATCATGATCAGGCATGTGAATTGGTCCAGGTGACTTGCATGGAGATAAAGGATACACTATCCTTGCTTGCTCAAGATAAATCATCATAGTTTTACGAACTTCATCAAGATCAGTTCGTTTAGCAAACTCAGCAAGATAGAGCTCCTCCACCTCATTGTCAGAGAGATACTGTAATCCATATCTATTTGAACTTCCATAAGGTGACCCAGTTGGTGAAACAACAGTGTAACCATGAACAAAAGCAGCATCAGCAGCAACTGTTGAAGGCGATGTCGGTGGAAGTGTTTGAGTTGCCTTGAGGGCAGGTAAGGATGATTGTGTGGTATTATTCTTATATGTAGGGCTGTACATACTACTAGTTAGATTCGTGATATCCCCTTCTGAAGGAGGTTGGGTAACAACCGGAGTTGTCACCGGCGAAGTTTCTTTCAAAGCATCCGCCTCCATGACTTTGGTCTCATGGGACTCTGACAGAGTAGTAGAACTACCCGTCTGTTTAGTTCTCGCAGAGATATTGCTATCCCCGACTCCTGAAATCATTGATATACCATGAGGTGGCACATCTCTTTCAGTTAAAGACTCTTCCTCCAGACCCTGAGATTCAGAATCCGGAAGAGAAGTGGTTTAAACCAATGGATCACTTTCATGAACCAAAGGAACAGTCTGCTGGAAGTCTGATAAATATCCCGAAGGATTGTCATGTTGACTCGTTTCCATGGGACCTGGCAGATCTTCCTCATCAAGATAAGCCGGACCTCGAGACACTGTTGTACGTTGAAGTACAGGAGGATTTCCAGCCGATACTCAGGGTGCCTTTTCAAGATTTTTCGGCTCCCCTTCGGCCGTTCTGGACTTCAATGATTGAGTTTCCTCAATCGATTGAGTCAACGCAGACTTTACTGCAGAGGAAGACTTTACTTCCTTAGATGCCGAAGCACCTTGCTTTGTAGGATTTATTATTAAGTCCTGTTTAGGTTGGATGGGCTTAGTGGTCATTTTACCATCCGTGCGTTTAGATCTCTTGCCTACCGAAGCTTGCGCTTCATTTAGCGTAGGGCTTACTGTTATTCTTGTATGTGATACGGAGATGGGTGAGGGTGACCTAATTGGCTCTAGGTCTTGGTCCATATCACCACTGGTTGGAGTAACTGTTTGGCGGACGATGGGTGTCGAAGTCCTAGATCTAGTTACTCGTTGGGTTGGCGGAGTCTGAATCATCTCATCAGGCATGTATCGAGTTCTCTTAGGAGAATGTTCAGGAGATGATTCAGATGCTATTGCTAAAGTGTCACTGCTTACTTCGGGTGTTGTGGAAAGGGTTGGTTCAATCCTAGTTGGACTAGGTTCCCTGATCCTCACGGGTTGAGCTTGGTGTGCTACCCTAGATCATTTGAGGTTCACCCTAAGTGGAGGATTAGCTGGCCCGGGTGGTTGAACTACAGGTTCCTCTACAACCTCTGGGGCTGGAACCATGGCAGGTTCAACTTGTTCTTGTTGTACCGGGTTCGGAAGAGGTATTCCTACAGTCTGAAAATAAGAACGTATACGATCGTCTTGGGGTTCAGCTAGCCTCACTAGCCAATTTGGAATTGGCGCAGTGAATTGATTATCAGACACCATAGGGGTGTTCATCTTCAGCTCTCCAAACCTTTTCATCTGTAATCCATGTGTACCTGGTACAAAGATATTTGCATTTTTGCAAGCATTGATAGCATCATGGATAAAGATACAGAAAAACCTTTCGCAAGGGATGTATGAACTCATTGGCTTTTCAACCTGTGCCTGAACCAAATCCCATATAAGTTCTGCATAATCAGGATTCTCTACTCTTGTGAATGAGTAGAAAAGTTTGAGCATCGGCACAGTTAAGCTATCATATCCACTTCTTGTCATCAACAAGCATCTGTTGATGATTGAGAAGATCACATACCACCTTGAGTGCAGATATTTCTTCTGAAACTTAGCTGGTGGAACATTGGTAGCTCCCACATAACCAAGATCAAAGACAGAAGTCATCATTTGCTGAGTAGTAGGAAAAGCAGGAGCATTCTGTACAAGAGGAAGTCTGAATATCCTCCTGAAGTCTGCTTTTGTGATACTCCTGAATCCTTGTACTCCTCTCAGCCTAAATTCAAATCTGACTGGTTCGCCCTGTGGATTAGTAGCATTTGGTTGTGTGGCCTCCACAAATCTGATTGATCTGTTAAGAATATCCAAGTCTGTTTCTGGCACACTAACTGTGGAGCTCAGAGCAGGCCATAAAGTATGCCTCTCTAGAATTGCAGTCCAATATTTGCAGGGAATATTGGTTTCAGAGTTGATAAAGTGATTGTTCGTCATTTAGCTGTATAAATAAGAAATAGAAGACCACAAGATATTTAACAAAAAGCATATATCTCTATTCTTATTTGCCTTTGAAATCCTTTTTATATTTTTAAATTTTAAGATTTTTATGGTTTTTCAAATATAAAAGTCTTTTATTCTCAAATATGAACAAATAATTGACAACCATGACATTCATATGATATTCATCTTAGTACAAAATCATCATGCAAAGTCAATTATATAACACAAGGAATCAAAACAACACTTAGTCAATTTCAGCACAATTCAAGCAGATTCGGTAGTTATGAAAACTTTAGATTCTGTAACCAAATAAGCTTGAGTTTTCATATCAGAAAAATATAGAATAAACATGTTAAGTGTTTGAAGATAAAAATCAGAAAATTTCAAGGTACCAAATTTCAGACTAGGTATCAAGAAGGAAAACCAGATTCGGTATCTTCAACAATTAACAGAAAGTCACTCAAACATGCATATTCTATCACATATTATGTAATTTCACAACCATGATCAAACAACCATTCAATTACAAGCATATTAACATGTTAATTGTATGAACAAATTCAGTATCAAGATAAGAACACATTCGGTAGATACAAAATCCATCAAATAAGCAATTAAACATGTAATCAGGCTCGATCAAATGATAGATCAGTCAATTTAACTCAGATTAGACAAGATTTCATGTTGATTTTCCAAATCAATTGAGTTTAATCAAAGATTAATTGAAATCGACCCAGACTCGGTATAATCAACAAGATTTCAAAAATTAAAGATCATAATCCAGTTATTTTGAACTTTTCTGGTTGATAAAAATATAATTATCTCAGATCTACAATAATATATCTTAAACATTGATTAAAATGAACAATTACCAAGAATTTGAAGAAACAGAATGACGTACTCGGTAGGATTAGGCAGATTCGGTATAATCAACAGACTCGATAGGTAATTAAAAATAGTAAGAGTAATGTTTGACTTTGACTCTCCTTTTATAGATACCGAAGGTAAAATACCGAATGGGCTTTACAGAATGGGCCTAATATACCGAATTCACTCTAATTTTTCAAAACATAAACAATTTAACTCCAAATCTTGACAAATTGATTTTTTCTCTTGAAATCCATTTCAATCTTTTCATGAAAAACAATTCTGAGACATTTTTTTTTGAAAACTTTGAACTTACTGAATCTGTACAGTTGGTTGTCAGACTCGGTAAAATGCTAAAAATAGCATTTATTCAGTAAAATTTAAATATTTTTGGATTTTATCTTTTCCAATTTTTATGAATTTTTTCAAAATAAGATTTGTACTTAAAAGAACTTTGAATTTTATACAAAGTACAAATCTCCAGTGATACCAATTGTTGACACGGGTTGCATACTGAGATGTATACAAGCCATAGTGAATTATTTCAGATAAAAACAAAGAAATTTTGAATTCACTTTTGAAAAACAATATTTTTGAATAATTTTCTCATTTTCTCCCTTTTTCTCCCCCTCAAAATGTGATATACAAGAAAGTAAATTAATATTTTGATTATGTTCCCAAGAAAATGAATCAACTCCCCCTTGAAATAGGGTATCAATGAGTTACCTCCCCCTTGCGTAACCATTGAACAAAAGTACCTAGGAAGTTATCATTAATCTAAAGGCAGTCCCTTAAAGAAAAATTATCTAAAGCACTGAAACTTAGTTGCTCCCCCTAGAAAATATCTACTCCCCCTAAATACAAGATCTCAAAAATAAGTCCCAACAGATCTAAGGAATATCAAGCACTATACTCTACCATGCCAATCTCTTTGATCAAGAATTTTAGCCTAAGTTCATCTAAAGGTTTGGTGAACATGTCAGCTAACTGCACTTTAGTAGGCACAAAGTATAATTCTACATCCCCTTTCTCTACATGGTCCTTAATGAAATGATAACGAATATCTATGTATTTAGTTTTAGAATGCTGAACCGGGTTGCTTGTTATTGCAATAGCACTTTGTGAATCACAATAGATCGGGGTCTTAGAAATCTTAAAGCCATAGTCTAAGAGTTGAGTTTGCATCCACAAAACTTGTGAACAACAGTGAGCTGCAGCAATGTACTCAGACTCAGCTGTTGATAAAGACACACAGTTCTGCTTTTTGGATGACCAACCAACTAGCCTATTCCCCAACATCTGAATTGATCCAGATGTGCTTTTTCTATCAACATGGCAACCACCATGATCTGCATCAGTATAAGCAGTGAGATTGAAATCGGATCCATGAGGATACCAGATCCCAAGGTTAGGTGTACCTTTAAGGTATTGAAAAATCCTAACAACCGCTTTCGAGTGAGATTTCTTAGGGTTGGACTGAAAGCGGGCACAGACAGTTACGGCAAGTGTAATGTCTGGTCGACTTGCAGTCAGATACATTAAAGAACCAACCATGCTTCGATAAAGCGTAATATCAAAGGATTCCCCATTAGTATCAGCATCCAGTAAAGTCCTCATTGGGGTTGTCATTGGTTTTAAAGCAGTCATTTTAAAACGTTTTAGCATATCATTGATATACTTTGTTTGACTGATAAAAATCTCATTTGGTAATTGTTTTACTTGAAACCCCAAGAAGAAAGTTAACTGGTCAAGCATGCTCATTTCGAATTTACTGGCCATAAGGTCACCAAATTCTTTGCATAAGGCCGGGGACGTGGAACCAAAAATAATATCATCAACGTAAATTTGAACCAAGAGAATGTGACCGTGGTTTTTACGGATGAATAGTGTTGTATCAATCGTTCCACGAGAGAAGCCATTGTCCAGCAAATACTTTGTTAAGGTCTCGTACCATGCACGCGGTGCTTGCTTCAGACCGTATAAAGCTTTCTCCAAGTAGTAAACGTGGTTTGGATGAATGGGATCAACAAAGCCCTCTGGTTGATCAACATAGACTTCCTCTTGAAGATAACCATTCAGAAAAGCAGTTTTGACATCCATTTGAAACACCGTGAACTTCATATGAGAAGCAAATGCAAGGAAAAGAAGAATTGCCTCAATCCTAGCAACCGGAGCAAACGTTTCGTCATAATCAATGCCTTCTTGTTGTCGATATCCTTTGGCCACAAGACGTGCCTTGTTTCGAACCACAATTCCATCAGAATCTTTCTTGTTCTTGAAAATCCACTTTACCCCTATTGGTCGTTGACCCGTTGGTCTTGGAACTAATCGCCATACTTTCAATCGTTCAAACTGATTAATATCGTCTTACATTGCAACTACCCAGTATAGATCTAGTAAAGCTTGAGCAACCGTTGTTGGTTCAATCTTACTAAGAAAGGCTGTGAATAGACACATATTCTGAGTAGCCCTTCGAGTTGACACTGGAGCAGATGCGTCACCAATAATAAGATCTATTGGATGACTTTTAGTCCATCGGGTGTGTGGAAGAAGTTGTACATCAGTGGTATCCATTGAAACATCAACCGTTGTTAACGTTGAGCCTTGATCCGCTGGATCTGATGTAACATTATCTAATGGATTCAATAGAGTTTCTGGAGAAACAACTGGAGTTGTATCAACTGATGAATCTTGAATTGGTTCAAGATTATCAGTAACAGGAGGTTGGAGGGAGGATGAAAAAGCAACAGGTGAATCAGTTGGTGTTGAATCTTCATCAAAAAGACTTTGAAGAGTCTTCACAGTAGTTGACTGTGATGGTGTAACCGGTACGGCTTGAACATTTGAATCCCGTTGAGGAGTATAAAGACTATCAAACAAGATATCCAGTTCCTCTGATGTAACCGTAGGAACACCCTTCTTCGAGAAAATTGAGTTTTGCGCGGAAGAAGTAATAGCCAGGTTAGGATCGGGTTTTGAACTGAGTTGTTCAAAAGCCATTCCCAAAAATTCATCGAACTTGATGTTAATGCTCTCTTTAATCATCTTTGTCCGCTTATGATAAACACGATAAGCAACTTTGTTCGAGGAATAACCAAGAAATGTGGCCTGATCGCCATGAGGATCAAACTTTCCGAGGCTGTCAAAATCGTTAAGCACATAGCATATACAACCAAAAACACAGAAATATTTGACATTCGGGCGTCTACCATATAATAACTCATATGGAGTTTTATCAAAACGTTTGTTTACAATACAACGATTTTGGGTATAGCATGCAGTTGAAATGGCCTCCCCCCACATTTTTGGAGGTAATTTGGAGTAGGCAAGCATTGTTCGTGCTGCTTCGCACAACGTACGATTACGCCGTTCGACTACTCCATTTTGTTGGGGGGGTCCGAGCAGCAGAGAACTGATGTTCAATGCCTTTGTCTTTCAAATAACTATCAAGCGGGTCATTCTTAAATTCCGTCCCATTATCAGTTCTGATGCTCTTAACATGTTTGTTAAAAGAGCGTTAAATCTTTTTAATGAATTCAATGATAATGGCGGGGGTTTCTGACTTAGTTCGCAAAAGAAAAATCCATGTAAACCGAGTATAGTCATCAACAATGACAAGCACATGTTTCTTGCCACCGAGGCTAGAAATACGCATGGGTCCACATAAGTCCATATGCAATAATTGCAAAGACGATGAAGTACTGAGGTTTTGCTTAAGCGGATGATTAGTCCATTTCAGCTTACCCATCGCACATGATGGACACACATGATGCTTATCATATTGAAAGGTTGGAATACCATCAACTAAATCTTTAGAGACTAGTCGATTGATACCCTTGTAATTCAGGTGTGACATCCGATGATGCCATAACCATGAATTTTGTTTAGTAGAACGAGTGGCCAAACACATGGTTGCATGTGATGGTGCATCATTGAGGTCAATAGTATATAGTGAAGCACAACGTTTACCAATAAGAAGATCATTCCCTCCGGTGGATTGCACCGAGCATTGTCGACGTTCAAACAAAACTTTGAGATCTCCATCGCAGAATTGGCTCACACTAAATAAACTTCACCCCAAACCCTCAACATATGAAACCCGTTTGATTGTTATGCCATTTTGCACAAAATCTCCGTAACCCGTTATTGTTGCAATCTCATCATTTTCGAATGTAACCGTTCCTAGGAATTTGTCAATGAAATTGACAAGCAAGGATTTATCGCCCGTCATGTGTCGAGAACAACCAGAATCGATATATCAAACACAGACGTCGAAACCCTGTAGGAGAAGACTCTTTCCTTCCTTCTTGAAGTTTAGACACTTCAGGTTGGTAATGCATAAGAACTCCAACAAGCTCATGAATAGTCAACTTGTCAATCTCTTTAGTAGATCGAACAATGGTTCCATAAGGAAGCCAATCAGCATTGAGCTTTTTGAGAAACTTCATGTTGACTTCAGCATTTACTTTTATGATCTTGCACCTTTTCAACTCATTGAGAACACCATTGAAACGACGATAGGTATCCTTGAGTGGTTCATCAGTTTCCTACTTGAAATCTTCATAGAATCCCAGAGCCTTATTCAATTTAGTAACGTCTGACATGTCATAACCTTCTTACTGTCGTTTGATCTCATCCCATATATCTTTTGCTGTTGTGTTGCTATTAACATTTTCAAACAATTCATACGGGATAGCTTGCATAACAATATTCTTTGCCTCTATGTCACCCTGAGCTCTCTCACGCTTATCACCAGAAAGTTCATAGACTGTAATTGGCATACCAGTATCCGGATGATAATCAACAACTGGACCATCTCTCAGAGAAGCCCAAATGTGTTTTGCTTTCTCACCCTTATAGTCTATGTACTGAGTGATACGGTGAAGCCACTGTGATGACCCGAAAAATTTCGACTAATTTAAACCAATTCTCTATATGATTTAATACTATGTAAATATACATATATATATATATATATATATATATATATATATATATGTATATGTATGTATATATATATATATATATATATATATATATGTACAAGTAAAAATGACTTTGCTACAGTAAAACACTATTTTGCTACATTAAAACACTATTTGCTACAGTAAAACCGTATTTTGCTACAGTACTACAGTGCTACAGTGATTTGCTACAATAAACACTATTTGCTACAGTAAACGCTATTTGCTACAGTAAAATACTATTTGATGTCGACGAACTAGCAAATAAAAACGGAAAAGGCGGCCATGCGATCGCATGGCAAAAACACTAAAAACTCATGCGATTGCATGAGCTACAGTAAATCGAAAAGTACTATAAAAGGTCAGTTTTGCTCGACGAATTTTTCATAATCAATTATGTACGTAAATTTTATATTTATAATTCGGGTTTCAAACCGTTTTAAAATAAGGAAATGTTGGGTATTGTTCGGGGTATTGTTCTTGAATCCAAGACCAACCATACAGTCGTCTACCATCATTACGTCTACGCAATTTGCCTACAATATTGAATCGCAATATTGAACTGTGAGTTATAGTCTCCCTTTTTAAATACTTTAAATATTTTTGGGCTGAGAATACATGCAATTTATTTTAAACGCAATAAGACACAAGTACATACAAAATTCTACACTGAGTTAAACCGAAAATCCCTTAGCTTTGGTAACTAGTAGCTGCCAGTACATAGGATATGGACTGGTGGGCGCGAATAATTGTATATGGATCCATAGGGCTTGACATCCCCGTCCGAGCTAGAGCGCTAGCCTTTTAACGAACGTATGTTATTTGAGTTTAAGACACGTTGGTTTGCGCGTATTAAAATGAATGGGGTAATTATCACTATAGCGTTAAGTTTAGTTACCAGGGTGCTCTGTTACGTAGAATCTATTGATAAACTTTTGATGAAATCTTGTGGTCTATCTTTATATATGTTTATGACTCGAGCAATTAAACCTATAACTCACCAACATTCGTGTTGACTTTTTAGCATGTTTTATTCTCAGGTCCTTAGAATGCTTCCGCTGTGATGTGCTTGTTGCCTGCATGGAGTCTCTCTTGCTTTGTACAAAGTTTATTGCATTCAAAATAAAACTGTGTTGTGTAATAAATAATTGGACTGTGAAGTCAACCTGTAAATTAAAGACTTATGTATTTTGGGGTTTTGCTTATACCTAAGCACTCGCCCACATGTTTATAACTTTCTATGTTTAGAAAGTCACTTATTTTAATGAATGCAATATTTTATCAAAACGTATCATATAGAGGTCAAAACCTCACTGTGGAATCAATGATTAACGTGCTGCGTCAATAGCGATTTTGACGGGTCGTTACAGCCACTGAGTGTATATGCCATCAAACAACACTGGAGGACGGGAATCTGATCCAATGATCAAAGTATCTTGAGTAGACATCTTGAAAATGAGGTAGATTCAGTAAAGATTCTGTATTACACAAATCTAAGATGAAAAATCACAACAATCTGATCAGAATGTCAGATTCTGTAACAGATTCGGTACTGTAGCAGATTCGGTAAAGTAGCAGATTCGGTAAAGATTCTGTATATCAGATTCTGTAAAAGAAACTGATCAGAAATACAAGAGACACACCCAGATTCAGTATAGATTCGGTAATCACAAGAATTGTAGCCTGTAACCACTTAAAATAATGGATTAAGTGATACAGAAACTCAGATTCTGTATTTGATTCAGTAGTCAGATTCTGTATGAATTTGAAGTTCAAACTCAATTCAATCCTTTTGAATTAGATTCTGTAACCTTGCTGCACAAGGAAACACGTTAGTATCACACAAAATATCAAAGATACCGAAAGTATAGGATACCGAATGTCAACTGTAGCAGTTGACAATACCGAGTCTAAGTTTAAAACTTAGAAATATGACAGAATCCTTTCACAAACCACACCAATTAGCTGCGTATAATCAAACCGAATGTGATAGAATCACAATCACACCACAATCTGCAACACTTAAGATGAATTTAAGTAATGAAGCAGACTCGGTATGACAGTTATGATACCGAGTGTTGATCAAATCTTCAAAACTTAATGAATTGAAGAAATTGAACCGTCAGAAATGTGATTTAACACCTCATGAACACAACTGAATCCTTAAATCTTCACAAAAATCCAGAATCAAGCTTGAATTAAGCAATACCGAGAGTTTTAGCCACAAACTCTAAAAATCAACTTGATTCTCCATAATTGAAGTTAATAAGCTGTAATGATGATCGAAACTCTTTCTAAAATACCTAATGCACCTTTGCTGAACTTATCACAAGAATCTGAACGTCAGATTATCAAATTCGATGATACCGAATGTGATTCAAAATACCGAGAGTAATCAGATTCTGTAATCTACAATCTCTGGATCGATATAGTGATGTAGAATCACTTCTTGGAAGCTCTGATACCAAATGATAGGTCAGATCATGTTGAGATTGAGAGAAATGATAAGATAAAGAGAGATTCGGTATGTAAGCATGAGACTCGGTATTAGAGAGAATCGGTACAATTACATTCCACAGCTTCTAGAACTCGGTTACAATGCAATGGCTATCTAATTAGGACTACTTAGGTTCCTTATATAGCCCTCTTCTAAGGAACCTTCATTTAAGCTTATTTTCACATTAACACTATACAACTTCGGGGTCCTAACACTTGAGACTAATATGCAAAAGTCAACAAAAGTCAACTTGACCAAAATGACTTCCAAAATCTATACATAATTATTATATAACTTAAATATAGTTGTTTTATATATTTAAATATATTTAGCAAATTTTATTAGAGTGAATATATAAATCATTTATTAATAAATAAAAATTTATATTAAAATTTTATATATAATAAAAATATACTTTTATATATCTTAAGTAATAAAATTTATAAAGTTTACTTAATATCATAAAAATATAGTAGTATGTATTATTAATGTAATTATATTACATTTGGTAAAATATCTTTGTATCACATATTCATTTGATAAAATACTATTGATAATAATAATAATTAAAAGTTGTGTTATTTTGTAATGACAATAATTATCATTATTCTAATAATAATAATAATAATAATAATAATAATAATAATATTTGTATTTACTAATGATAATATTAGTTATGATAAAATGATAATTCTAATCATGATAATTTTAATAATAACGATACTTTTTAATATTAACTGTAATAATAATAATAATTCTATACAAATAATAATTTTTAATATTAATAATAATACCAAAATGATATTTTATAATAACAATGATATTTCTATTAAACATGATAATTTTAGTAAAATGTTAGTTTTAATATTAACAACACTTTTTAATAATACTATTAATGATAAAAATAATGAAAATGATATTATTATCTAAATCCTAATATTAACAATATTTTAACTGAATCATGATACTCATACTCATTATTTCTTAATCGATTTGTTTAATAGTTTTTAGTTCTCCTTAATATTGCATGATAATAATAATAGTAAACATAACAATTAGGTGATACTAGTATTAGTTTTAATGATCATGATATTAGTAATAATAATGTTAATGATAATACTAATAATAATATTAATAACAATAATAGTCATAATAATAATAATAATTAGATAATAATAATAACGACAATAATAGCGACGATAGTATTAATAATCATTTTAACAATAATAATACTAGAATTCATAATAATTCAGTTGACTATATCTTTCAATCCGTTCATCGAAACCACACAATTTCTAAATGAAAAGTTATTGATTTTTCGTCAGCTTTCCAATGACATGCATATCATATACCTTATCCTAGTAACATATGTATTTAAATTCATGATCTATCATAAACTATTTAACCACGAAATTAAACATACAAGCATGCATAATCATATATACTCGAGCACTAGTCAGGGATACACTATTAATATATAAAAGTTAAGTTACGAGTGCTTACGTATCAATATTGAGATTCAATATTGCAGAAAAGTACGTAGATGCAACGGAGATGATAAACACTAGGTTGACCTTACGAGCATACCCACGAACTATACCCATAACCTCCATAGCTATAAACCATAATTTCCTTATCTCTATCCCACTTGAAAAACCCATTTTGAAATCACCCGAACAGCACTCTGTCGTAGTATTTTACGTAAAATACTTAATAATAATAATACTAATAATAATAATAATAATAATAAGATTAATAATAATAATAATAATAATAATAATAATAATAATAATAATAATAATAATAATAATAATAATAATAATAATAATAATAATAATAATTTTAGTAATAAATAGTTATTGAACCCTCGCTTCGCGTCGGGGGTTCGATTTTTAATGTATTTTATTGCGTTTAGTAAAATTATTTTGTGGCTAACGATGATGTCGTTGAAGCACAACTCGAGTCAAACTAAAAGGTATAACCCGTGAGAGATTTAAATGTTATTTTAAATTAACAATATATGAGCATCTCCGCGTTTCGCTATGGAATTGTCGACTTTTAAAAATTTAACGCAAATCAACGTGTATGAAAAGTACCCCAAATATTTAGCGATTTTTAAAAAGCGTTCGTTTTGCGTATAGCTAGTGACATTGTGTTCCTAAAATTATTTCGAGTTTAACGATGATGTCGGAAAAATTTAACTCGTTGCGAGCGAGAAGATATGACCCGTTGAATATTTGGGTGGAGTTTATTTAAGATTTTTTATGAAAATGGTTATTTGACACTTTACCCCCTGTTTGGGGGGTCGATTTGAATTTTTCAAAAAAGTGTGGGGGCCTTTGTTGGTAAAATAAAATTTAGTTAAAATTAAAATAAAAAAAAGGTGAAAAGGCAAAAATGCCCCTGGAACTATTCATAACTTTTGTCTATTAGTTAATATGTAAATAATAATAATTATATAAATATAATACGGAGTAATATAGATGGATATGGATAGATGTGTGTGTAAATCAGTGAACGAATTCGACTTTTATAGACAAGTCCTGAAATCACACTCCATGCGATTGCATGGATGTTGTGAGTATTATTCATGCGATCGCATGAATACATTTTACAGCTCGCATCCTTTGTTTGATCTTGTCGAAACACGTTTTAATATATATAATATATTTAATCTTTATAATTATTTAAATATTATATTATATTTACGTGCATAGTTAACTTGTAACATTAACTCCAATGACTTGTACGTTTACGCTCGACATATGTACCTGTTTCTGATTTCTCGAACGCATTTTCGTACGCTTAGAAAATTAGCACTTTACGTTTCGCGACGAGTACCTTTATAAATAACAAGACTCTAATAAATGAAAAACTAACCCACTCAAAGTGTAATCTAATCATTCGAGTGTTGTGGTCATTTACTTCTATAAATCAATGTCTCGTTATTTATCGTAGTATATTTAATAATATCAAAATGTTTTATGAGTAAGTTAATATTATATTCTATTACTTTGTAAAATATATTTTCATTTAGGAATGTAATTTATATATATTAGAAATATTTATTTAGTAATATATTATTTAGTTTTTCAAAAACTAATTATATTTCAAAGTTTAATATATATAAATTAAAATCGTTTAAACAATAGATATTATTATATCACCGAACGTTTACGCTCTAAAATTTAATTTAATATAATTCATTTATGCGCTAACGTTTATTTTAAATAACATATCTAAAAATCAATCGAATTAAATAAACAAGTATTACTACTATCTACTTAACTAATTTGAAATTATATATATTCAATAATTATAAACACGTTTTAAATATACGTTGCAAGTTATTTATATATTCAACAACTAATATTCTAATTCACGTTATTTAAACAAGGACATTTTAATAATCAAGTTCCATTATATCAAAAAACATTTTCGTACATTTGTAACTAAATCAATTGATTATTATGAAATTCAGTCTTCCACTAACTTTTGTTTTCGTTATTTGACACATTGTTCTCATATGTAATCACTTTACTAATTATTCCGAATACAGTTAAAAAGGAAAGGTTTCCTAGATCAAAGTGGACCTCTCAACAGAGACTCGCAATCATACAATGTATCTGATAAATCAATCATTTGATATTATCTTCTAATTCCACTGATAAATATTTTGAAACCAATACGTTCATGTAAAGTATTATACGTTTAATACTTTGTTAATATTCTCAAGTTATAATATATACATATACATATTCATATTCAATTAAATAATGGTTCGTGAATCGTCGGAATCTGGTCAAGGTTAAATGAATGTATGAACACAGTTTAAAATTCTTGAGATTTAACTTAACAAACTTTGCTTATCGTGTCGGAATAATATAAAGATAAAGTTTAAATTTGGTTGGAAATTTTCGGGTTGTCACAGATACATCTACAAGTTGAAGGTATTTACACTTGGTAAATATGAGGTATCTTAGATCAAAAGATTGATGTTAAGATTATAGACAATATAAAGTTGATGTAATTTCTTTTTGGTTTTACAAGTGGATTGACTAAGGTATGTTTATGATTATAATCTCACTATCCGATGTAATGGTAATAAGTATCTGGATAATGATAATGGAGATACTGATATCACTTAATTTATACTTAATCCTTATATATTTTGAACGCGTTATCTTGTTCATTTTATTATTATTTGAGCCTGATTCAAGGACTTTTGGTACTTAATCGTTATAGTGAATTTGACATTTATTATGTGTAAAAGTTGGTGATTTGTTCGTGTTCAGAGGATAATTGAAGATAATAGATAAAGGCCAGAAAAAAGGAAGAAAAGTTGTTGTCCAGTTAACGATCGCGACACGTGAATCAGAATCTCTATTCGTGAAATTATATTGCGGTTGTTTACTCTTTGCTATTTGGGCTGTTGTTCGAATTTAATTAAGAAGGTTGTTAAGTGTGGTAGTGGACCGGATATCTATTTAACGCAAGAAGGTTATAATATTTAATTGGGCCCTGCTGATTTTTGATTTCAAAAGGGTTGCAAGACTTTGCTATTTAAAAGCTCCAACCGCCATTTATTTAAAAGAATTGAGCAGTCAGACTTCAAATACTGCAGCGTGATCGAGCAATAAAGGGTCCCATCACGCCCCCATAACGCCTCTATGGGGCGCGATGGGTGAGGAATTTTGCAGGCGCGGAGGCTCCATCACATGCAGGTGATGGTTCGACTTGTGAATGGGAACATGGCACGTGGAATGGAGGTGCAGGGAGCCGTTTGAAAGAGCCGTTTAAATAAAAAAAAATTCTTTTTTTTTCTATAAATACCCCAACTCTTATACCATTATTCACACACATTTCATTCAATATTATTAATATTCCTATTCTATACTTCAAAAAATAAAATGTTACGAGGGTTGTTCCAAATGTTTAATATTTGGGATTCTGACGATGAAGAGGATTTGGATATTTATCGAGAAATGGCCGAAGAATTGGATGCTGAAGAAGCTGAAGAAGCTGCCAACGATGACCGAGTTCGAAAGCGTCGACTTTACCTTCATAGAGATCGTGAAGAAGCAGGTAAAACTTTACACAAACATTATTTTCAAGAGCATCCAACTTATCTTGATCGTTGGTTTAGAAGACGTTTTAGAATGAGTAGAGATTTATTTTTACGCATCCAAAATGACATACTTAGTTATGATGTAGAACCTTTACCTAGTCATTTCGAGTATTTTATACAAAAAAGAGATGCGCTTGGTAGACTAGGTTTTATTACCGAGCAAAAGATTACATCTGTGTTGCGTCAATTGGCGTATGGTACAGTAACAGACATGTTTGATGAATATTTACAAATGCCGGAAGCCACATCAATATTATGTCTTAATATGTTTTGTAAGTGTGTTCTGGAACTTTATGTTGATGAATATTTGAGGAAACCAACTAGTAGTGATATAGCTCGCTTGTATAGCGCTCACGAAGAAAAGCACAATTTCAAGGGAATGCTTGGAAGCATTGACTGCATGCATTAGAAGTGAAAAATTGTCCAGTTGCATGGAAAGGGCAATATACTAGCGGTCATCAAGGTCACCCAACAATCGTTCTAGAAGCAGTTGCTTCATATGATACGTGAATTTGGCATGCATTTTTCGGTACTGCGGGTGCAAACACCGATGTGAATGTTTTGAATCAATCTTTATTATTCGATGACATCAAAAATGGAAATGCACCATTTGCTCCATTAACTATTAATGGTCATGATTACTTGAATGGTTATTATTTAGTCGATGGGATTTACCCAGATTGGGCAACATTAATCAAGGCTTTTTCGACACCAACCGATGAGCCACATGCAAAATTCAAACAATTTCAAGAAAGTGCACGTAAGGATGTCGAGATAACATTCGGTGTTCTTCAAGATAGATTCCATATTCTACAAATGGCTGGACGACCACATAGTGTGAACAAGTTAAGACGAATATTGTATTATTGTGTGCTCTTGCACAACATGATAGTCGAGGATAACGGGTTTAACATTACATGGCTCGAGGAAGAATTACTTGCACTAATGAAGCAAATCCTAACTATGTAAGGAATCGATCTACAAGTCGTGATGTACGAGAACAAGAAATACGAGATAGAAACGTTCATGACCAACTTCGACATGATCTTACTGCACACATTTGGAGCCTTCCCCCAAACTTTAGAACTATGAATGCTTAAATTGTGTCATTGTTGTATTTTGAATTTCAATAAATTGTTGTATTTTAATAAACTATGTAATTTTAATTTTCAATAAATTATTGTAATTTTAATTTCAATAAATTGTTGTATTTTAATAAATCGTGTAATTACAACATTGGATTCGTGTAATAAAGCTGTGTTGAGCAGAGATGCTCTGTATAAAGTTGTGTTGAGCAGAGATGCTCTGTATAAAGTTGTGTTGAGCAGAGATGTTGTGTTAAAAGCTGTTTCCACTATTACTTTATTAAAGTTGTATTCAACATGTGTTTTTAATTCAAACATTGAATTCGCCCGATTCTCCTGATCTCAATGATTTCAAAATGTTTTGTTGTATTATCGTTGTTTATTATTGTTGTTTAGCTTTCGTTGTTATTGTGTTTAATCTGTAGTTTCAAAAAATTGTAACCGTGATGTTGTTTTAATAAAAGTGACGTTCAAAAAAAAATTAGTGTTTAATAATAATAATAATAATAATAATAATAATAATAATAATAATAATAATAATAATAATAATAATAATATAAAAATGAAAAACTAAAATTAAATTTAACTCATCACATAACCATCACGTCCACCACTACAAACTCCATCACGCCCTCACCTCCATCACATTTGTCAATTCAGCATTATACCCCACAAAAACCTCAAGAAAACCCCATCACCACTAAATAAGGTCTCATACGTAGACAACAATTAGATATTAGGTTTAGGTTTATTTTATATTTTGGCTAAAACGGAGGCTGCCAACGAAAACAATCAAGTTGGGAGGATTCATTTATTTTTCTTGCTTTTGTTATAGTCCACGAGAAGGGAATAGATTAGCATGTGATTTTACATTTATTATTTTTATTCGATATACACTCTGTATCGTTAGACATAAATTTAGTTATTAGGTTTTATTATTTATTTTTCTCTCAAGGAGGCTACTACTCTTATTCATCAAGTTTGGGCTTTTGCTATACTTTGGATTATTGTTCATCTACAAAGATTGGTAACTTTTATTTTAATTATTTGTTATGTTACAATGATTAATTATTATTTTTTTAATTATTTGCGTTGAATCTTTAATTCATATGTCTAGCTAAATTTCTATTGTGTTTACTTGGATGTACTAGCTTTTAATTGTTGGATTGCTTTACTCTATGAATTTGACCGTTTGATTGATTATTGTTATTGAGTTTGATCAAAAGAACCATTGTTATGAATGCTTGTTACTTTAATTAAATCACATGAGTTATTGACTAGTTAATGTGAGTTGATCAAATTACATAAATAGTCTGCTTCAACACTTAGGTGACCTAGACACATGCATATGCATGTAAGAGGTCATTAAATGGTGGTTTAGTTTCATAATCGTGATAATTACTCTGAGTGATCTTCGTAGTTAGAGTTTTACGTGAGTTTAATCCAGGTTGAGTAGCAATAACTTAACCATAATATAGTTTAATCTTTTGAGGACAACTTACGTGAGTTCATTGACTTTAATTGATTAAAGACTTTGTGATGTAGTGACCCGAACTTTTCCATGTTTATATATATATTAAATGAAATTGTTATTTACATGATTAAGTGTTTTCAACATGTTAAGCAATCAAACTTGTTAAGACTTGATTAATTGAAATAGGTTTCATATAGACAATTGACCACCCAAGTTGACCAGTGATTCACGAACGTTAAAACTTGTAAAAACTATACGATGACATATATATGGTTATATATATAGTTAACATGATTTTATTATAAGTATGTATCTCATTAGGTATTTTAACAATGAGTTATATACATAAAAATGAGACTATTAATTTAAGAAACTCGAAAACGATATATATAACGATTATCGTTATAACAACGTCTTACTAGGTACATATGAATCGTATTAAGATATTGATACACTTGGTTAATTATGTTAAATGATAAGTAAATATATTATTAAGTGTATTAACAATGAAATACATATGTAAAAATAAGACTACTAACTTAATGATTTCGAAACGAGACATATATGTAACGATTATCGTTGTAACGACATTTAACTGTATATATATCGTACTAAAATATATTATATATCATAATATCATGATAATATAACAATTTAACATCTCATTTGTTATAATAAACAATGGGTTAACAACATTCAACAAGATCGTTAACCTAAAGGTTTCAAAACAACATTTACATGTAACGACTAACGATGACTTAACGACTCAGTTAAAATGTATATACATGTAGTGTTTTAATATGTATTCATACACTTTTGAAAGACTTCAAGACACTTATCAAAATACTTCTACTTAACAAAAATGCTTACAATTACATCCTCGTTCAGTTTCATCAACAATTCTACTCGTATGCACCAGTATTCGTACTCTTACAATACACAGCTTTTAGATGTATGTGCTATTGGTATATACACTCCAATGATCAGCTCTTAGCAGCCCATGTGAGTCACCTAACACATGTGGGAACCATCATTTGGAAACTAGCATGAAATATCTCATAAAATTACAAAAATATGAGTAATCATTCATGACTTATTTACATGAAAACAAAATTACATATCCTTTATATCTAATCCATACACCAACGACCAAAAACACCTACAAACACTTTCATTCTTCAATTTTCTTCATCTAATTGATCTCTCTCAAGTTCTATCTTCAAGTTCTAAGTGTTCTTCATAAATTCCAAAAGTTCTAGTTTCATAAAATCAAGAATACTTCCAAGATTGCAAGTTTACTTCCAAGTTTTCTAAATCCATTCCAAGTAATCATCCAAGATCAAGAAACCTTTGTTACTTACAGTAGGTTATCTTTCTAATACAAGGTAATAATCATATTCAAACTTTAATTCAATTTCTATAACTATAACAATCTTATTTCGAGTGGAAATCTTACTTGAAATTGTTTTCGTGTCATGATTCTGCTTCAAGAACTTTCAAGCCATCCAAGGATCCTTTGAAGCTAGATCTATTTTTCTCATTTCCAGTAGGTTTATTCAAGGAACTTGAGGTAGTAATGATGTTCATAACATTATTCGATTCATACATATAAAGCTATCTTATTCGAAGGTTTAAACTTGTAATCACTAGAACATAGTTTAGTTAATTCTAAACTTGTTCGCAAATAAAAGTTAATCCTTATAACTTGACTTTTAAAATCAACTAAACACATGTTCTATATCTATATGATATGCTAACTTAATGATTTAAAACTTGGAAACACGAAAAAAACCGTAAACCTGTATTTACGCCGTCGTAGTAACACCGCGGGCTGTTTTGGGTTAGTTAATTAAAAACTATGATAAACTTTGATTTAAAAATTGTTATTCTGAGAAAATGATTTTTATTATGAATATGAAACTATATCCAAAAATTATGGTTAAACTCAAAGTGGAAGTATGTTTTCTAAAATGGTCATCTAGACGTCGTTCTTTCGACTGAAATGACTACCTTTACAAAAATGACTTGTAACTTATTTTTCCGACTATAAACCTATACTTTTTCTGTTTAGATTCATAAAATAGAGTTCAATATGAAACCATAGCAATTTGATTCACTCAAAACGGATTTAAAATGAAGAAGTTATGGGTAAAACAAGATTGGATAATTTTTCTCATTTTAGCTACGTGAAAATTGGTAACAAATCTATTCCAACCATAACTTAATAAACTTGTATTGTATATTATGTAATCTTGAGATACCATAGACACGTATACAATGTTTCGACCTATCATGTCAACACATCTATATATATTTCGGAACAACCATAGACACTCTATATGTGAATGTTGGAGTTAGCTATACAGGGTTGAGGTTGATTCCAAAATATATATAGTTTAAGTTGTGATCAATACTGAGATACGTATACACTGGGTCGTGGATTGATTCAAGATAATATATATCGATTTATTTTCTATACATTTAACTGTGGACAACTAGTTGTAGGTTACTAATGAGGACAGCTGACTTAATAAACTTAAAACATCAAAATGTATTAAAAGTGTTGTAAATATATTTTGAACATACTTTGATATATACGTATATATTGTTATAGGTTTGTGAATCAACCAGTGGCCAAGTCTTACTTCCCGACGAAGTAAAAATCTGTGAAAGTGAGTTATAGTCCCACTTTTAAAATCTAATATTTTTGGGATGAGAATACATGCAGGTTTTATAAATGATTTACAAAATAGACACAAGTACGTGAAACTACATTCTATGGTTGAATTATCGAAATCGAATATGCCCCTTTTTATTAAGTCTGGTAATCTAAGAATTAGGGAACAGACACCCTAATTGACGCGAATCCTAAAGATAGATCTATTGGGCCTAACAAACCCCATCCAAAGTACCGGATGCTTTAGTACTTCGAAATTTATATCATATCCGAAGGGTGTCCCGGAATGATGGGGATATTCTTATATATGCATCTTGTTAATGTCGGTTACCAGGTGTTCACCATATGAATGATTTTTATCTCTATGTATGGGATGTGTATTGAAATATGAAATCTTGTGGTCTATTGTTACGATTTGATATATATAGGTTAAACCTATAACTCACCAACATTTTTATTGACGTTTAAAGCATGTTTATTCTCAGGTGAATACTAAGAGCTTCCGCTGTTGCATACTAAAATAAGGACAAGATTTGGAGTCCATGTTTGTATGATATTGTGTAAAAACTGCATTCAAGAAACTGATTTCGATGTAACATATTTGTATTGTAAACCATTATGTAATGGTCGTGTGTAAACAGGATATTTTAGATTATCATTATTTGATAATCTACGTAAAGCTTTTTAAACCTTTATTTATGAAATAAAGGCTATGGTTTGTTTTAAAAATGAATGCAGTCTTTGAAAAATGTCTCATATAGAGGTCAAAACCTCGCAACGAAATCAATTAATATGGAACGTTTTTAATCAATAAGAACGGGACATTTCAGTTGGTATCCGAGCATTGGTCTTAGAGAACCAGAAATTTGCATTAGTGTGTCTTATCGAGTTTGTTAGGATGCATTAGTGAGTCTGGACTTCGACCGTGTTTTCTTTAAAAATGATTGCTTAACATTTTTGTTGGAAACTATATATTATTAACATGTATATATTATGTGATATATTAATCTCTTTACATGTTTGATATTGTGTGATAGATGTCTACCTCTAGCACAAATCCCATTGACTCACCTAATAATAACGAAGAGTCGAATATATATTGGACTGATTCACAAGTTCCCGAAGAAGAATCGGAAGAAGAATCAGAACCGGAAGAAGAATCAGAACCGGAAGAGGAGGAACCGGAGGAGGAAATAGAACTGGTGGGGGAAATAATAAAATGATTAAGTAAAAGAAAATCCTCAACCAACCGACCAAGGTTAATTATGGTCAATGGTATTTCCGCCAAGGAAGCAAAATATTGGGAGGATTACCAATTCTCCGATGAATCGGATTCCGACGAGAATTCCGATGATGTTATAGAAGTTACCCCAACTGAATTTAAAAAGGCAAAAGAAAATAATAAGGGAAAGGGTATAAAAATAGAGAAATCTAATTCCAACCCCGATGAACTTTATGTGTATCGTCAACCCTCGAAGCCCTTAAGTTGTAACAATGACCCGGGAACCTCTAAACCACCAGGTTTTTCTAAACCGTTGTGGAAAACGACAGCTCGTATTAGGGGAACATCATATATCCCTAGAAACTTGGAAAAACGAACCAAAACCGAAGAAGAAGAAACGAGCGAGTCGGAATAAGATAGTTGTATTCGTGTGGCATAATATATGTAATATAGTGTGCTTATGCTTTATGATATATGTAAAAATTGCTTGTATTAATAAGTATTTTTTTTTTATGAATCTAACTCTTGTCTATTTTATAGTATAAAAACACAAAATGGATAGACAACCCAATATTTTAAGAGACCTACCCGGAGACATGATTGATGAAATCTTGTCTAGAGTCGGTCAGAATTCTTCGGCACAACTATTTACGGCGAAATCAGTTTGTAAGACATTCGAAGAAAGTTCCAAGAATGTCTTGGTTTATAAGAGACTTTTGTTTGAAAGATGGGGGATATCACATTGGGAAACCCATAAGTTACGATGTGTTTACTTTGACGCATATATTGCGGGAAACCCAAATGCTATTTTACGCAACGGGTTAAGAAATTATTTTGACTCAATGTATCCGAATATAGGACTTCATGATTTAGAAAAAGCGGCTAACATGCAACATAAAGAAGCATGCTATGCTTACGGGTTAGTAATGTTCGCTTCTCACCAAAGTGAGAAAAAGAACATCGGGCTACAACTATTAAACACAACGTTCCCACAAGTGACGGAGTCGGTAATTGGGGTAAGAAATGAGGTTTTTAGGTTATTATGAGACTGTTGGTCATTACGTAACCCTCGTCCCTTTGACGACGTTACAACACGCTGTCTTATCAACGGCCATAACGGTTATGTTCCACAAGACCAAGGATGGGAAGTAGTCCTAGTAAAACCAGAATGCATGACTTGTTTCTGGACGTATGAATTACGTGTCTTTATTGCCTTTGCTGAACCACTTGTGTACTAGCTAGAATTATCTTCACAACTATCTTGTATCAAAGTTATTGTGTGCTATATTTCATGCTTTATGTAAAATAAGCGGTATTGTAAGTTTGTAAAATATTGTATAAAAGTTTGAACGCGAACTATTATTATAATCAGTTTTTCATATAGAATTGTAGTAGTTGAATTGTATATTAGCTACTAAGTATGAACTTAACGGGTAGGTACTACCCGAATTTAAACTTATAAAACGCTAATATGAAGAAAAAGCTTTTATAAATGAGTTCATATTATGCTACAAAATACTATTAACTACTCTTAATATTCTGTATGATTAACTTGTTCCATTTGACTATTTTGAAGGAAATGGCACCGACTACTCGACACACCGTGAATATGAATGAAGAGGAATTACGTACTTTTCTAGCTTCAAACATAGCCGCAGTACAGGCTGCACTACATACCAACAATAACCTTGGATCTAGCAGTACAGGAAATCGTATAGGATTCACCTACAAAGAATTCAGTGCCTGCAAACCTTTGGAATTTGATGGAACCGAAGGACCGATCGGATTGAAACGGTGGACCGAGAAGGTCGAATCGGTGTTTGCCATAAGTAAGTGTACTGAAGAGGACAAAGTGAAGTACGCTACGCATACCTTCATAGGTTCTGCGTTAACATGGTGGAATACCTATCTAGAGCAAGTGGGACAAGATGATGCGTACGCACTACCGTGGTCAGCATTCAAGCACTTGATGAACGAGAAGTACCGTCCCAGAACCGAGGTCAATAAGCTCAAGACAAAACTTAGAGGGTTACGAACCCAAGGATTTGATATTACCATGTACGAAAGACGATTCACAGAATTGTGCCTATTGTGTCCGGGAGCGTTCAAAGATGATGAAGAGAAGATCGACGCGTTTGTGAAAGGATTACCGGAAAGAATCCAAGAAGATATAAGTTCACACGAGCCCGCCTCCATACAACAGGCATGCAGAATGGCTCACAAACTAGTGAACCAGATTGAGGAAAGAATTAAAGAACAGACGGCTGAAGAGGCCAATGTGAAGCAAGTCAAAAGAAAGTGGGAGGAAAACGGTGATAAGAATCACCAATACAACAACAACAGCAATTACAATAATAATCGCAACAATTATCCCAACAATCGCAACATCAATCGCAACTATAACAAACGGCCCAACAACAACAACAACAACAACAACAACAACAACAACAACAACAACAACAACAACAACAACAACAACAACAACAACAACAACAACAACAGCAGCAGCAGCAGCAACAGCAACTACAACAATCATCCCAATAACAAGAACAACTGCAACAACAACAACAATCAGAAGCAGCTATGCCAAAGGTGTGAAAAGTATCACTCGGGGTTCTGCACCAAATTTTGCAACAAGTGTAAAAGAAATGGTCATAGCGCGGCCAAGTGTGAGGTCTACGGACCAGGGGTTAACAGAACGAAAGGAACAAATGGTGTCGGAACGAGTAATGGCGGAGCAAGTAGTGTCGGAGCAAGTTATGCCAATGTAGTTTGTTATAAATGTGGAAAACTGGGCCACATTATTAGAAATTGCCCGAACCAGGAGAATACGAATGGACAAGGCCGCGGAAGAGTTTTCAATATTAATGCGGCAGAGGCACAGGAAGACCCGGAGCTTGTTACGGGTACATTTCTTATTGACAATAAATCTGCTTACGTTTTATTTGATTCGGGTGCGGATAGAAGCTATATGAGTAGAGATTTTTGTGCTAAATTAAGTTGTCCATTGACGCCGTTGGATAGTAAATTTTTACTCGAATTAGCAAACGGTAAATTAATTTCAGCAGATAATATATGCCAGAATCGAGAAATTAAACTGGGTAGCGAAATATTTAAGATTGATTTGATACCAGTAGAATTAGGGAGTTTTGATGTAATAGTTGGCATGGACTGGCTGAAGAAGGTGAAAGCAGAGATCGTATGTTATAAAAATGCAATTCACATTGTACGAGAAGAAGGAGAACCCTTAATGGTGTACGGAGAAAAGGGCAACATGAAGCTACATCTTATTAGTAATTTGAAGGCACAAAAACTAATAAGAAAAGGTTGCTATGCTGTTCTAGCACACGTCGAGAAAGTACAAACTGAAGAAAAGAGCATCAATGATGTTCCCGTCAAAAGAATTTCCCGATGTATTTCCGAAAGAATTACCGGGACTACCTCCACATCAATCTATTGAATTTCAAATAGATCTTGTACCAGGAGCTGCACCAATAGCTCGTGCTCCTTATAGACTCGCACCCAGCGAGATGAAAGAACTTCAAAGCCAACTGCAAGAACTATTAGAACGTAGTTTCATTCGACCAAGCACATCACCATGGGGAGCTCCTGTTTTGTTTGTCAAGAAGAAGGATGGTACATTTAGGTTGTGTATTGACTACAGAGAGTTGAACAAACTTACCATCAAAAACCGTTATCCACTGCCGAGAATTGACGACTTATTTGATCAACTACAAGGCTCGTCGGTTTATTCGAAGATCGATTTATGTTCTGGATATCATCAAATGCGAGTAAAGGAGGATGATATTCCAAAAACTGCTTTTAGGACGCGTTATGGTCATTACGAGTTTATGGTTATGCCGTTTGGATTGACTAACGCACCAGCTGTGTTCATGGACCTTATGAACAGAGTGTGTGGGCCATATCTTGACAAGTTTGTCATTGTTTTCATCGATGACATACTTATTTACTCAAAGAATGATCAAGAGCACGAAGAACATTTGAGAAAAGTGCTAGAAGTATTGAGGAAAGAAAAATTGTACGCTAAGTTTTCAAAGTGTGCATTTTGGTTGGAAGAAGTTCAATTCCTCGGTCACATAGTGAACAAAGAAGGTATCCTGGTGGACCCGGCAAAGATCGAAACCGTTGAAAAGTGGGAAACCCCAAAAACTCCGAAGCATATACGTCAATTTTTAGGATTGGCTGGTTACTACAGAAGATTCATCCAAGATTTCTCCAAAATAGCAAAACCCTTGACTGCATTAACACATAAAGGGAAGAAATTTGAATGGAAGGATGAACAAGAGAAGGCGTATCAATTATTGAAGAAAAAGCTAACTACGGCACCTATATTGTCATTGCCTGAAGGGAATGATGATTCTGTGATTTATTGTGACGCATCAAAGCAAGGTCTCGGTTGTGTATTAATGCAACGGACGAAGGTGATTGCTTATGCGTCTAGACAATTGAAGATTCAAGAGCAAAATTATACGACGCATGATTTGGAATTAGGCGCGGTTGTTTTTGCATTAAAGACTTGGAGGCACTACTTATATGGGGTCAAAATTATTATATATACCGACCACAAAAGTCTTCAACACATATTTAATCAGAAACAACTGAATATGAGGCAGAGTAGGTGGATTGAATTGTTAAATGATTACGACTTTGAGATTCGTTACCACCCGGGAAAGGCAAATGTGGTAGCCGACGCCTTGAGCAGAAAGGACAGAGAACCCATTCGAGTAAAATCTATGAATATAATGATTCACACTAACCTTACTACTCAAATAAAGGAGGCGCAACAAGGAGTTTTAAAAGAGGGAAATTTAAAGGATGAAATACCCAAAGGATCGGAGAAGCATCTTAATATTCGGGAAGACGGAACCCGGTATAGGGCTGAAAGAATTTGGGTACCAAAATTTGGAGATATGAGAGAAATGGTACTTAGAGAAGCTCATAAAACCAGATACTCAATACATCCTGGAACGGGGAAGATGTACAAGGATCTTAAGAAACATTTTTGGTGGCCAGGTATGAAAGCCGATATTGCTAAATATGTAGGAGAATGTTTGACGTGTTCTAAGGTCAAAACTGAACATCAGAAACCATCAGGTCTACTACAACAACCTGAAATCCCGAAATGGAAATGGGAAAACATTACCATGGATTTCATTACTAAATTGCCAAGGACTGCAAGTGGTTATGATACTATTTGGGTAATAGTTGATCGTCTCACCAAGTCAGCACACTTCCTGCCAATAAAAGAAGATGACAAGATGGAGAAGTTAGCACGACTGTATTTGAAGGAAGTCATTTCCAGACATGGAATACCAATCTCTATTATCTCTGATAGGGATGGCAGATTTATTTCAAGATTCTGGCAGACATTACAGCAAGCATTGGGAACTCGTCTAGACATGAGTACTGCCTATCATCCACAAACTGATGGGCAGAGCGAAAGGACGATACAAACACTTGAAGACATGCTATGAGCTTGTGTTATTGATTTCGGAAACAGTTGGGATCAACATCTACCGTTAGCAGAATTTTCCTACAACAACAGCTACCATTCAAGCATTGAGATGGCGCAGTTTGAAGCACTTTATGGTAGAAAGTGCAAGTCCCCGATTTGTTGGAGTGAAGTGGGGGATAGACAGATTACGGGTCCGGAGATAATACAAGAAACTACCGAGAAAATCATCCAAATTCAACAAAGATTGAAAACCGCCCAGAGTCGACAAAAGAGCTACGCTGTGACGACCCAGAAATTTCCGACCAAATTTAAACTTAACCTTTATATGTTTCTGACACGATAAGCAGAATTTGTAATGTTGAATCTCAAAAAGTTTGGAACTACATTCATGTAATCAATTACCCTTTGACCGTGTTCGACGATTCACGAACAATTATGTGTATATAGATATGTATATATAATATATAATATTAACTGAAAACATTAACAAAGTATTAGATATATGATACTTTACATAAACATATTTGTTTCGATATATTTATCGACAGAATTAAGAGATAATATCAAATGATTGAATTATCATATACATTATGATATGATTACGGGCCTATGTTATGAGGTCCACTGTGATTTAAGAAATCTATTTTTTTTTGACAACTCATTATTTAACCAGTATGATAAAGATAACGATATTTATATTTTATTTTATTAAATATATATATATATATATATATATATATAATGATTTAAATTAATATTATATATATTTTTATACGCATATTATACGTACATAGTTTTATACTTTTACTATACTTTAACTTTACCTTTACTTTACTTTTACTTTACTTTAACTTTAATAATTCATACTTTAATAATTCACTTTAATAATTCATACTTTAATAATTCACTTTAATAATTCATACTTTAATAATTCACTTTAATAATTCATACTTTAATAATTCACTTTAATAATTCATACTTTAATAATTCATACTTTAATAATTCACTTTAATTCATACTTTAATAATTCACTTTAATAATTCATACTTTAATAATTCACTTTAATAATTCATACTTTAATAATTCACTTTAATAATTCATACTTTAATAATTCACTTTAATAATTCATACTTTAATAATTCACTTTAATAATTCAAAAATTTATTATAAATAGAATTCAATAGGTTTCATTATTTCATAGAAACTTGAAAATATATTTCTCTAAACTCTCTCAATCGAATTACATACATATATATATATATATATATATATATATATATATATATATATATATATATATATATATATATATATATATATATATATATATATATATATATATATATATATTTACTTAGTATTATTTCAAGATATTATTAGTATACATAAAATACTACGACGGAGTTATATTCAGACGATTTCAAAATAAGTTTTCAAATGGGATAGAGCTAAGGAAATTATGGGTTATAGCTATGAAGGTTATGGGTATTGATCGAGGGTATTGCTCGTGAGGTCAACCTAACGTTTATCATTTTCGTTGCGTCTACGTACTTTCCTGCAATATTGAATCACAATATTGATACGTGAGCATTCATATCTTATCTTTTATATATTAATAGTGTATCCCTGACTAGTGCTCGAGTATATATGATTATGCATGTTTGTATGCTTAGTTTCGTCGTTAAATAGTTTATGATAAATCACAAATTTGATACATATGCTACTGAGATAAGTTATATGATATGCATGTCGTTGAAAAAATGAAGAAAAAATTAATAACTTTTCATTTAGAAATCGTGTGGTTTCGATGAACGGATTAAAAGATATGGTCAATTGAATTATCATTAATTTTAATATTATTATTAAAACGATTATTATAACTGTTATCAGTTGATGTTATTACTAAAATTATCTTTATTACTAAAAATTAATATTTTATTGAAACTATCATTTTATTATTTTTATCATTATTATTATTATCAATATTATTTTATCAAATAAATATGCGTACAAAGATATTTTTACCACACGTAATGTAATTACATTAATAATACATACCACTATATTTTTATGATATTAAGTGAATTTTATAAATTTTATTATTTGAGATATATAAAAGTATATTTTTATCATATATGAATTTTAATATAAATTTTTATTTATTAATAAATTACTTGTATTATTTAGTATAATAAGATCTGATAAATATATTTAAATATATAAAACTACTATATATAAGTTATATAATAAACATGTATAGATTTTGGAAGTCATTTTGGGTCAAGTTGACTTTTGTTGACTTTTGCATGTCGGTCTCGAGCATTAGGATTGTGATACACTACGACTTGACCTAAATTGTTAGACAGATATTGACCAACATATAAATATATATACTTAATATAGGTTCGTGAATCCGAGACAAACACTGCACTTGTTCAGTGCCGTCATATACATAATTGCTACGAAATACAGTATTGTGAGTTTCATTTGCTCCATTTTTATATATATTTTTGGGCTGAGAATACATGCGCTGATTTATAAATGTTTTACGAAATAGACACAAGTACTAAAACTAATTCTATGTGGGTTTAAACCAGAAATATACCCTTAGCTTGGTAACATTAAACTACTTGTCTATGTACGGTAGGCGCGAATCCTAAAGATAGATCTATTGGGTCTGACAAACCCCATCCTGACTATGGGATGCTTTAGTACTTCGAGGTTATTTTAAACACACCTGATCTGGTATACTTCAGAGGGTAAAACATGAACGTTAAAGCTTGTTACCGGGTGCCTACAACTTATAGAATACTTTTATACACTTGCGAGTGTACGGATATTTATAGAAACTGAAATCTTGTGGTCTATTACTATTACGGAAATGATGGATTATGATAAACTAATGAACTCACCAACCTTTTGGTTGACACTTTAAAGCATGTTTATTCTCAGGTATTAAAGAATTCTTCCGCTGTGCATTAGCTCATTTTAAGGATATTACTTGGAGTCATTCAAGACATACTTTGAAAGACGTTGCATTCGAGTCGTTGAGTTCATCAAGATTAATATTAAGTCAATTATAGTTGGATGTAATATGAAATGGTATGCATGCCGTCAATTTTTGATGTAAAGAAAGTTTGTCTTTTAAAAACGAATGCAATGTTTGTAAAACGTATCATATAGAGGTCAAATACCTCGCGATGTAATCAACTATTGTGAATCGTTTATAATGTATATGAACGGGTCCTTTCAGTTGGTATCAGAGCGGTGGTCTTAGCGAACCAGGTCTTGCATTAGTGTGTCTAACTGATAGTTGTTAAGATGCATTAGTGAGTCTGGACTTCGACCGTGTCTGCATGTCAAAAGTTTTGCTTATCATTTTTAGTCGGAAATCATCTACTTACCATCCTTAGGAAATTACCTGCTTATCATTCTTAAGTCTAGACGCGTTTTCCTACATTTATTGCATAATAGTGTATAGATGAATTCTTATCTTAGCATATCTGTTACTGTGAACTTTGACTGACATCTTTCAAAGATTCCTCCGTAATTTATGGGATTTTGGTATTATATATACATATGTAAATTATATATTGAAGAATACCAAATCTAAATTCTACAATCTATTTCATACCAAAAAAATTCTTTCCCTGATCATACAAGATGGATCCCTCAACCAGTTCGAGTTCCTCGAATTCCGACAGCTATGCCGATATGGATTTCCACATGAGCTCCGAAAGCAGCGTGATCGGAATGGATCAACCAATTAGCCATCATCTATTCTGGATGAATTGGGGATGGGTTCGTAATCTACTTAACCATTGGAGACAAGAAGAAGGCGATCCCTTTCATCCACCACATTGCCCTCTTGGCAATGAACCTGAAGCACTTACCGGTGAACCTGTCCGAAACACCATTTTCTCTCTCATTTCCAGAGTATCTCGTCATGATTATATACTACACCAAATTCTAGATCTTATTTATCCGCTCGTCCGAACCGACAATCACCCCGGTGTAATAGAAGAAGTCAACGAGCTTCGCGCTCGGGTAGTGGCTTTGGAGAATATGGTGCAAAGGTTACAAACACCAGCAGTAGCACCAGCAGCATAACCAGTACCACCATTAATAACATCAACAGTACCATTACCACCACTAACAACAACCGCATCACAAACCTCAACTTCACAATCTGTCCCACGAGCATCGACGTCATACGCCATGTAGATACCAAGGAATACCACAACGATGAAGTATTGATTCATAACTTCATTGGGGAAACATTCTACGGTGATTATGTAATTTCTAAAGTTTAGAAATTATCTATCCTAGCCTTAACCATAAATCAAATGAGTTTAATTTAATATTAACTCATTAAATCAATATTACATCTGAAGAAATATACACATATATATTTCCATAAAGACTGTAATAAAATTCTTTTGTACAAAATATTAATTGTGAAATTTTTTTTTAACGGGTAGGTAATACCCGAGAGATATATAAATTCACAATTAATATGCTACATTCTTCGAATCTGATTCAGCAAATCATCCATTATACTCCCTACTTTCACAACAATATACATTCTTTTATAGAAATCAAAACAACCATACTCATTCAAAATCTAATTACATATTCTGATTTTGAAATCTCAGAATTCGATTCAAGATATAACCGAAATCATCACTCTTAGATTTCTACATCTTTCAAAACTATACTTTGACTTCAAAACTGTCCTAGAACCTCATTTCTATTCATGGAACTCACAAAAATATTTGTATCATTCAAAATCTTAGAACATCATATGTATATTATGTAGGTATTTCATATGCCCGAGAGACATATTAAATTAACGTGGCCACTATGTTATGATCCAAGTCGGGTCATACCCAATAACAAGCTTACCAACACCTTATAAGTATTTAATCTTAACGATAGGTTCGTTAAATAAATACGCGACACTTGGATTTTAGAAAATGGGTTTTCTAAAATATAACCACTTGAGATAAATTACTTGGATAATTTATATTTAATTATTTATAGGTTTAAATAATTATGTTGTGTAATATTTTATAAATCGGTTTGTAAAATGCAAGTAACTTAGCAATTACAAATTTTATATAACAAGTTTTATATAAATACAAAGGTATTTTATACAAGATATAAAAAATAACAATCTTGTTATAAAAAAGGGATGGGGGACGGTTTTGTTTTGACCAAGGAGTCTCCCATACTTGCTTTTGTTTACTTTCAAGAACACACATTTATCAAGTGCATGCTAGAGTTCATATACCAAGTAATTTGACTCAAGTATTCAACCAAGAAGCAAAAAAAAACTCTCTCACTCATTTCATACAGCTGATGGCCGAAATTTTTATCAAAAGGGAGAGGGTTTTGAGCTTGGTAATCTAGTTCATTAAGTGTCAAAATCCTAACCAAAGTAAAGGTGGTATTGGTGCACAAAAGGCTTGGGGTATGCAACACTTGAGGCTTCAAGTTAGAGGCTAAGTTCATCAATAAGTTCATCAACTTTCTGCTCAAATCAGTGTTGCTGCTGATTGGTTTATTCAAGTGCAAAAGAAGTGGTTTCAAGCTTGGATAGCAAGGTTATAAAGGCTTAAAGGTTCAACCAACTCAAGGGTGTGTTGAAGCATTATTTCTTCATCATCTTCTTGCATCAAAACAGCCCTTAAACTTAGTTTAAGGAGGTATAAAACACTCTTCCTTCTCTTGTTAATATGTAAGCATAATGTTCACAACTTGATCCATGGGATTTAGCTTTAAATTGGTTAAAGTTTAACAAGTAAAACTTGATAATTACACGCTTCCGATTATAATGATTCTTAAAAGGTTTTAAGACTTATGAAACTTGTTAAATCCCAACAATGGTATCTAGAGCCGAAGTTGTTGAAATATGCTTCGAATTGTTGTTTTAAAACCCATCAACTTTGCATTCTAAGTACATGCATGAAAGAAGAATGCAAAAATTGTTGGATTTGGGTGGGTTTATGAAATGAGCCGAATTGTTTGAAGTCCAAAAGTGGGTTTGAGCTCTTCCATTTGGTTCATATTTGGTTGCATGTTTAAGTTCACAATCTATGCCTTGACCTTGTGTTGATTGCATGCTATATTTGGTTGATTTGTTATATTCATTTGGTTTGTAATAATAATTATTCAATGGCATGTAATAATTGGTCAATTGGTTTGTAATAATTCATTCATTTGGTTATGTAATTCATTTTATATTTGGTATGTAAAATAGAATAGGTTGTAATTTCATTTTCTAGATAAAATGTATTAGGATACATATTTTGTAAAAAATGAAGATACAAGATGATGAAGACTTGAAGAACACAAGGTGCATATGGATGCAAGATTAAGTGGGAGATTTGAAATCTCCTACTTTGTATGATTAACCCCTTAACCGGTGACATTTGTTTTCGGCTAAACAAATGTCCACCTAAATGGCTAGATTGTGAACATACTTATTTTGCATGTGTGGTTGTTTGTATGTTTATGGATTGTATGTTTGATTGCAACAAATTAATCACACATATTAACAACAAACATAATGAAAATTTAATTGGTTAAATTAGACGTATTAACGACATGCAAAACGGCAATTTAAATGGTTAAATTGAAAAAGGCAACCAAAAACCTTAATAAATGGTTATTAAGAACAAGAAAAGGATAACGTATATAAAATGGTTTATATCAAGTAATTGGCTCAATTACAAGACATGAAAATGGTTTTTCATAAGTACCATACACTAAATGCATGTTGGTGTATGGCATAAAAGTTTTCTCAAACTAGTATTAATGAAAACTTAAAATCCCTTTTACAAACAAGGAAAACAAGTTAAACGCCATCCTATTGTGAGACACTTGAACATAGTAGTGAACTCATAATGGGATAAAGGTCACCTAACCGTTATGAGCAAACTAATATGGTTAAGGTAAAATTCACATGCTTGTGGGATAAAGGTCACCTAACCACTTGCATGTTAATTTTACATGTTTACACAAGTAGGACGACTTGATTTGGGAATCATGAACTTAGGGTCACCGAAGAATGAGGAACAAATAGGCGTTGATGGGATAAATATGCCATGCAAAAGGATTGCATGATCCCATAATTTAGAAGTTGCAAAAGGATTGCAATTGTCATATAAATGACTACCTAGCTAAATCAAATAACGGGATAAAGGTCACCTAACCGAAATTTGATTTACCGTTGGATTCTAATATTTAATAAGACAATTATAATATAAAAGGGTATTGTTTATTAAATTTGAAATCAATACTTAAATGAACTTTGTTAATTTTGTAGATGGCCGCTAATAACAACAACAACATGCAAAACGCACCACTTAACCTAAACAACCTATCGTTAAGGTCTCTCCTCGAGAAAGACAAACTCAACCATACGAACTTTATGGATTGGTTCCGTAATCTTAGGATTGTCCTCAAGCTCGAGGATAAAGCGTATGTGTTGGAGGACCCCATTCCCGATCAACCCGACATGGATGATACGGAGGGCATGGCTTACTATGACAAATATTGTGCCGATTCGGTGCAAGTTGGTTGCCTAATGCTTGGGACTATGATACCCGAACTCCAAAAGGATTTCGAACATCATAGTGCATATGACATGATAACGCAATTGAAGGAGATGTTCCTTCAACAAGCACGTGTCGAGCGCTTCGAAACGGTTCGAGCGCTACATGCATGTCGTATGGATGACACCCAATCCGTCTCCTCCTATGTCCTCAAAATGAAAAGCCTCATTGATCGCGCAAACCGTCTTAACCTCAACATTTCCAATGAGCTAGCCACCGATCTTATCCTAAACTTCTTGTCAAAGAGGTTTGACCAATTTGTAATTAATTACAATATGAATGGGATGGATAAGACCATTGGTGAACTTCATGGCATGTTAAGGACGGCGGAAACTAGCATGGGTAAGAGGGCTTCACCCGTGCTAATGATCAATGATGGTGGGTCCAAAGGTAACAATACCTCTAAGCCAAAGGCGGCTAAGAGGAAAGGACCCGCCCATCAAGGCAAGGGAAAGGGGAGGATGGTTACCCCAACCAAAAACAAGAACAAGAAGCAAAAGGTTGCAGGACAAGCAAACCCCAAGGAAGACCCGTGCTTCGGTTGCGGTGAAATGGGTCACTGGAAACGCAATTGCCCGGTCTACCTTAAGGAGTTGAAGGAAAAGAGGGATGCGGGGCAATCCTCAGGTAACATATATATGGTATATATAGAGCTTAGTATTACTTCTTCTAATACATGGGTATTAGACACTGGATGTGGAACTCACATTTGCAATTCTTTGCAGGGGTTCAAAAGAAGTAGCAAGCAAACGGGAACATCAAGTCTCTATATGGGTAATGGAGCCAAAGTGCAAGTGAAGGCTCAAGGAGACTTTGTATTAAAGCTTCCAAGTGGTTTGGAACTTATTTTGAACAATGTTTTGTATGCACCGGATTTATTTCGAAACATTATTTCAGTTTCCTGTTTAAAACAATGTGGTTTTTATCTTAATTTTGTTAATGATGATGTCCACGTTTATTTAGATAATGTATTTTATTTTAAGGCTTCGCCTTCAAATGGAATTTATGAATTGGTTCACGATGACACATCATCTAGAAGCTCAATATACCATACTAGCACCAAGAAACTCAAAAGGGATTTGAGTGATTCCTACTTATGGCATTGTCGCCTTGGTCACATAAACAAGAATCGAATGCATACACTCCAAAAGAATGGCCTTTTGAAATCAAATGAACTAGAATCGTTTGATGTATGTGAATCTTGTTTACAAGGCAAAATGACTAAAGCACCTTTCAAAGGGACCTATGAAAGGGCTAAGGACTTATTGGGATTAATACATTCGGATGTATGTGGACCCTTTAAGCCCATAACTAGGAATGGTGAAAGATACTTCGTTACTTTCATTGATGACTTCAGCCGTTTCGGATATGTCTACTTGTTAAAACATAAGGACGAAACTTTTGAAGCATTCAAAGAGTATCAAAATGAAGTACAAAATCAACTCAATAAGACAATCAAGGTACTTCGTACCGATAGAGGAGGTGAATACCTAAGCGATGCTTTCCAAGATCATCTTAGAAGTTGTGGGATTATCTCACAACTCACTCCTCCTGGAACACCCCAACTGAATGGAGTTTCTGAAAGGAGGAACCGAACCCTAATGGATATGGTTCGATCTATGATGGCTAGAAGCTCGTTACCTCTATCATTTTGGGGTTATTGTCTATGCTCCGCGGCTCGTATTTTAAATATGGCCCCAACCAAGAAAGTGGAACGAACACCTCATGAGATGTGGTTTGGAAAACCTCCATCTCTATCATACTTAAAGGTATGGGGATGTGAAGCTTACCCTAAGCATTACGTCCCTAATAAGTTGAATGCTCGATCCACGAAGTGTATCTTCATAGGATATCCCAAGGATGATATGGGATACTATTTCTATGATCCTTCCGAGCAGAATGTATTTGTTGCTCGGAAGGCTGAATTCCTTGAAACTAAGTTCCTAATGGAAGGCAAAAGTGAAAGGAAGATAGATCTTGAAGAGGTTCAAGATCAAGTAGATGATACACAATTGGCTGACACTAGCACTCAACATGAAAATGTTGAGAGTGATCAGATGGATGATCAAAATACACAAGACGTTCGCAGATCTGGTAGGATTAGTAATCCTCCTGAGAGATATGGGTTTCTCATGGATGGTTGCTATGTGGTTGATTTGGATGAACCAATAAACTACCAAGATGCTTTATCAAGGATTGATAAAGATAAATGGCAGGAAGCCATGAATGCTGAGATGCAATCCATGTATGACAACCAAGTTTGGGAACTTGTTGAGCAACCTCCTGGCTCTAGGCTAGTTGATTGTAAATGGCTGTTCAAAATGAAAACCGACATACATGGAAACTTGGATACATATAAAGCTAGACTTGTAGCAAAAGGTTTTACTCAAACTCAAGGGATTGACTATGATGAAACTTTTTCGCCTGTGGCGATGCTAAAGTCTATTAGGATATTACTTGCCATTGCTGCTCATTATGATTATGAAATATGGCAGATGGATGTCAAGACCACTTTCCTAAACGGACATCTTGAGGAAGATGTCTATATGGTTCAGCCTGAGGGTTTTGTTGATCCGAAATATCCTAAAAAGGTATGCAAGTTAAAGAAGTCAATCTACGGATTGAAACAAGCATCTAGAATGTGGAATCATCATTTTAATGAGGAGGCCAAGAAATTTGGCTTCATTAAAAATGGTGATGAAGCTTGTGTATACAAGAAAGCTAGTGGGAGCACTATCATGTTCCTTGTACTATATGTGGATGATATATTGTTATTTGGAAATGATATTCCGGAAATGCAAGGTGTTAAAACTTGGTTAAGCAAATGCTTCTCCATTAAGGATCTTGGAGAAACACAATACGTTTTGGGGATTGGGATCTACAGGGATAGATCCAAGAAACTGATAGGTTTAAATCAAAGTGCATATATTGAAAAGATCTTGAAAAGGTTCAAGATGGAGAACTCTAAGAAAGGTTTGGTACCTATTCAAAAGGGAACGCTCCTTAGTTCATCTCAGTGCCCCACCACGAAAGATGAACAGGAAAGAATGAAGAATGTCCCATATGCGTCTGCTATTGGGTCAATCATGTATGCAATGATATGCACTAGACCGGATGTGTCATGCGCTCTTAGCTTGACAAGTAGATACCAGAATAACCCAGGAAACAGTCATTGGATTGCTGTCAAAAGTATATTGAAATACCTTAGGAGGACTAAGGATATGTTTCTAATATATGGGTCTGGTGAGGAGGAACTCGCTGTAAAAGGTTACGTGGACGCGAGTTTCCAAACTGATCGAGATGATTCTCGGTCACAGTCCGGTTATGTCTTCACGTTAAATGGAGGTGCGGTCTCTTGGAAGAGTTCAAAACAGGATGTTGTTGCTTTATCCACTACAGAATCGGAGTACATCGCCGCCTCATTGGCAGCTCAGGAAGCTTCATGGATGAAGAAATTCATCGACGACTTAGGAGTAGTCCCTTCCATTCAGGACCCTCTTGAGATCTTTTGTGATAACGAGGGTGCGATTGCTCAAATCAAGGAACCTCGTGCTCACCAAAAGACCCGTCACATTGAGCGGAGATTCAACTACATAAGGGATGAAGTTGAAAAAGGAAAGATATGTATTCGCAAAGTTCACACAGATCTTAACATAGCGGATCCACTCACGAAGCTCTTACATGGATCAAAACATACAGGACATGTTTGTGCATTAGGGCTTCGATATTCTAGTGATTGGTCATGATCTGTTTTAAGTATTGTAACGGAACGATATTGTTCAAACTCATTAATATAATTATGGCATTAATTTATTTTGAGTTATGTTCCTATTTTGCATATTTTATCCATGAATAAGTAATTATTCTAAATTCCGTAGTCGATCACATTTGTGGGAACAAGTGTGAGGTTTAGACTATTATGAACTTGGATTGGTATACATTCACAGGATGAATGTGAGGCAGGGTTGCAACCAAGGTTCATAGATATTTGTGGGAAACAAATATTGGAAGACCCGCTCTCAAGATTTACTAAATGGAGCCTTTGTGGTTGATCACATGTAATCTTGAGTAAAGGTGAATATCATTGTATCCTCTGACCTGAGATACATATTGGGTTCAGATATTTACCAAGTATTGTGCCTTGATTCTTTCCTTCACTATTCTGAAATATGGTAGTACATAAGGAAGAGCTCAGGTATAATACAAAGTGTGTATCTAGGACGTATGTAGTCAAGATGGAATTTGTCCCTCTTATTCGTTGAGAGTCAGATGTCTAAGGCCTGATAAAGTTAAATCTATAAGAGAGTGATCACTCTGTATCTCTTGGATTTAACATGACATCTAGGATGAAAGGATATAATGAAAGATTCACCTATTCATATTCGAGATGGGAACTCGAAAGGGATGATGTTATTGAATGGCACAAAGTCATAACATATTTGGGGTGATGGACGGTCGTTAGGTGGTATCCATCACTTGCATTAATTTCTTATGTTTCTCGTGCAAGTGGGAGATTGTAGGTATTTCATATGCCCGAGAGACATATTAAATTAACGTGGCCACTATGTTATGATCCAAGTCGGGTCATACCCAATAACAAGCTTACCAACACCTTATAAGTATTTAATCTTAACGATAGGTTCGTTAAATAAATACGCGACACTTGGATTTTAGAAAATGGGTTTTCTAAAATATAACCACTTGAGATAAATTACTTGGATAATTTATATTTAATTATTTATAGGTTTAAATAATTATGTTGTGTAATATTTTATAAATTGGTTTGTAAAATGCAAGTAACTTAGCAATTACAAATTTTATATAACAAGTTTTATATAAATACAAAGGTATTTTATACAAGATATAAAAAATAACAATCTTGTTATAAAAAAGGGATGGGGGACGGTTTTGTTTTGACCAAGGAGTCTCCCATACTTACTTTTGTTTACTTTCAAGAACACACATTTATCAAGTGCATGCTAGAGTTCATATACCAAGTAATTTGAGTCAAGTATTCAACCAAGAAGCAAAAAAAAACTCTCTCACTCATTTCATACAGCTGCTGGCCGAAATTTTTATCAAAAGGGAGAGGGTTTTGAGCTTGGTAATCTAGTTCATTAAGTGTCAAAATCCTAACCAAAGTAAAGGTGGTATTGGTGCACAAAAGGCTTGGGGTATGCAACACTTGAGGCTTCAAGTTAGAGGCTAAGTTCATCAATAAGTTCATCAACTTTCTGCTCAAATCAGTGTTGCTGCTGATTGGTTTATTCAAGTGCAAAAGAAGTGGTTTCAAGCTTGGATAGCAAGGTTATAAAGGCTTAAAGGTTCAACCAACTCAAGGGTGTGTTGAAGCATTATTTCTTCATCATCTTCTTGCATCAAAACAGCCCTTAAACTTAGTTTAAGGAGGTATAAAACACTCTTCCTTCTCTTGTTAATATGTAAGCATAATGTTCACAACTTGATCCATGGGATTTAGCTTTAAATTGGTTAAAGTTTAACAAGTAAAACTTGATAATTACACGCTTCCGATTATAATGATTCTTAAAAGGTTTTAAGACTTATGAAACTTGTTAAATCCCAACATATTAACAATTACAATATGTGTTCAAACACTTCAAAATTCCTAAAGACATGCGAGATGATGATCCAACCACATATTACCCACTGTCATGCATCTGAAAAGCTCTCGAAACCAAAGTTATAGTTTAACACCTATCCGTGTCAGATCCTTTGATATTTATTACCAAATATAATTTTTCAATCTCTTTCCAAAATAGACAGTTTTGTCACAGCTCTAGCAAATCACCTTCATTTGTTTATACGAATAAACCTTATTATAACAATTACCCCTTCATCATTGTTACCGGGGAACCTTTCATATCTCGCCACATTAGCAGTAAACTTATCAACAACTTCATTAACCTTCGACTTAAGCCTCTCCGAAAAGCCACTATACTTATTCATTAAAACCCCATCATGTACTCACCTACATCCTGTAACAATAATTGTCACACCAACTACTGGGAATTAGCAATCAGTATTTTGAATTTCGCGACAATTTTACGTCAAAAGTTATACATATAACGTCTATCTCCTAGACTTACATACTTCGAATGTGAATTTTCTGAAAAATATCCCAAACTATGAACTAGTTCTCCGAAATTGGAAAAATGCTGATGAAGCAGCAAAAACTATAAACGACTTTAACAGTCAAAAGTTTGATGATAAAGAATAGTATGGTGGTAAAGCTGAGAAAAAGAGAAGGTTTGAAACTGGAAAACGGATTGAGCAGACCATGAAGGAGGCTGTGGACAAATCACAAAGACTAAACCTGCCTTCAAAGGATCCAAATGATTCAGTGTCTACTGAAATCGTTAGCAAACACCTTACTTCTTATTCTAAACCTTCACAGATAAATCTTCTTCATCATCCATATTATCGTATCTTTTATTATAATATCTTCGATATTCCTGAAGATATTTTCACAACTATTCTTATCCGATATCTTTTATCTCTTCGCAATATCTGCGTTACAACATAAAAAGAAACTGTGTTAGTTTCTAAATTTAAAAAACAAAAATTTGAATTTAAAATAGGAATGTTTTTGAAGTAGTGTTGGGAACTGAAGCATGAGTTAGTATAATATAATAACACTTGATCAACGTGATTATATTACAGTAAGTCATGCTGAGTTTCTAATGGAACGTGATGATTCACAGAACATACCGTCATCATGTACTGTTTACACGACTCTTACATTCTACCCAATTTTCAAACATATTAAGAACATATCATCTTGATAGCTCTATATTTTCGGATATTCTGGTAATTTGCCAAATCAAGATCGTGCCATTACGATTTTCTTCTTGGAACATTAACTATGTTCATCCAAAAATTCATATCTACGAATTCTGGACTATTATCCGCTTGACTTAAGATCGGGAAGAGAAAACGAAAGCATGAAGCTCCGAAATATAATGGAGAATATAAAGCCCGATAACAACCCCGAAATTACAAACCGTGTATATAAATGCGTATAGCAATATAAAGACACGGGAGAATGAAAAACACAATAACCCCAAGGTAATGGTAGAAGAAAATAACTTCCTCCGGTGGTAGATGAAAAAGAAGAATGACAGATATGAAAGTTAAAAGTATATCAAGAATCAATACTGGATGAAGCATATTAAGGAATGCTTTAAAGTATGGATTGGGAAGAAAGACTAGAAGGTGTGAGCTGTGGAAATAAAGAAACGAAGGGGGTGGAATTATAGTAAAATATCAGACAGAGAAATCGAGACAGATTATCGCATTTAATCAAAGAAGATCCTGATTTCCTTAATCGCTGAAGAACCAAATCTTATTGCAAAGATTTTCTTTAAATCCCATGAATTCCGGAAATCAATCATAACTACGTCATCGGTTAAAACGAATATACGTTTACTCATTTCACTCTCTTGCGATAGCTTCACTTATACTCTTCGCGTAATCAAATTGTTTTATCTATATTACTCAATGATGATAAAACTCTATTTATCAACTCAAATAAGTCATGAAAACATTTTTATAGTTAGCCATGACGACCTCGATCAAATTTCGGGACGAAATTTCTTTAACGGGTAGGTACTGTGACGACCCGTAAATTTCTGACCAAATTTAAACTTAACCTTTATATGTTTCTGACACGATAAGCAGAATTTGTAATGTTGAATCTCAAAAAGTTTGGAACTACATTCATGTAATCAATTACCCTTTGACCGTGTTCGACGATTCATGAACAATTATGTGTATATAGATATGTATATATAATATATAATATTAACTGAAAACATTAACAAAGTATTAGATCTATGATACTTTACATAAACATATTTGTTTCGATATATTTATCGACAGAATTAAGAGATAATATCAAATGATTGAATTATCAGATACATTATGATATGATTACGGGCCTATGTTATGAGGTCCACTGTGATTTAAGAAATCTATTTTTTTTGACAACTCATTACTTAACCAGTATGATAAAGATAACGATATTTATATTTTATTTTATTATATATATATATATATATATATATATATATATATATATATATATATATATATATATATAACGATTTAAATTAATATTATATATATTTTTATACGCATATTATACGTACATAGTTTTATACTTTTACTATACTTTAACTTTACCTTTACTTTACTTTTACTTTACTTTAACTTTAATAATTCATACTTTAATAATTCACTTTAATAATTCATACTTTAATAATTTACTTTAATAATTCATACTTTAATAATTCACTTTAATAATTCATACTTTAATAATTCACTTTAATAATTCATACTTTAATAATTCATACTTTAATAATTCACTTTAATTCATACTTTAATAATTCACTTTAATAATTCATACTTTAATAATTCACTTTAATAATTCATACTTTAATAATTCACTTTAATAATTCATACTTTAATAATTCACTTTAATAATTCATACTTTAATAATTCACTTTAATAATTCAAAAATCTATTATAAATAGAATTCAATAGGTTTCATTATTTCATAGAAACTTGAAAATATATTTCTCTAAACTCTCTCAATCGAATTACATATATATATATATATATATATATATATATATATATATATATATATATATATATATATATATATATATATATATTTACTTAGTATTATTTTAAGATATTATTAGTATACATAAAATACTACGATGAAGTTATATTCAGACGATTTCAAAATAAGTTTTCAAATGGGATAGAGCTAAGGAAATTATGGGTTATAGCTATGAAGGTTATGGGTATTGATCGAGGGTATTGCTCGTGAGGTCAACCTAACGTTTATCATTTTCGTTGCGTCTACGTACGTTCCTGCAATATTGAATCACAATATTGATACGTGAGCATTCATATCTTATCTTTTATATATTAATAGTGTATCCCTGACTAGTGCTCGAGTATATATGATTATGCATGTTTGTATGCTTAGTTTCGTCGTTAAATAGTTTATGATAAATCACAAATTTGATACATATGCTACTGAGATAAGTTATATGATATGCATGTCGTTGAAAATCTGAAGAAAAAATTAATAACTTTTCATTTAGAAATCGTGTGATTTCGATGAACGGATTAAAAGATAAGGTCAATTGAATTATCATTAATTTTAATATTATTATTAAAACGATTATTATAACTGTTATCAGTTGATGTTATTACTAAAATTATCTTTATTACTAAAAATTAATATTTTATTAAAACTATCATTTTATTATTTTTATCATTATTATTATTATCAATATTATTTTATCAAATAAATATGCGTACAAAGATATTTTTACCACACGTAATGTAATTACATTAATAATACATACCACTATATTTTTATGATATTAAGTGAATTTTATAAATTTTATTATTTGAGATATATAAAAGTATATTTTTATCATATATGAATTTTAATATAAATTTTTATTTATTAATAAATGACTTGTATTATTTAGTATAATAAGATCTGATAAATATATTTAAATATATAAAACTACTATATATAAGTTATATAATAAACATGTATAGATTTTGGAAGTCATTTTGGGTCAAGTTGACTTTTGTTGACTTTTGCATGTCGGTCTCGAGCATTAAGATTGTGATACACTACGACTTGACCTAAATTGTTAGACAGATATTGACCAACATATAAATATATATACTTAATATAGGTTCGTGAATCCGAGACAAACACTGCACTTGTTCAGTGCCGTCATATACATAATTGCTACGAAATACAGTATTGTGAGTTTCATTTGCTCCATTTTTATATATATTTTTGGGCTGAGAATACATGCGCTGATTTATAAATATTTTACGAAATAGGCACAAGTACTAAAACTAATTCTATGTGGGTTTAAACCAGAAATATACCCTTAGCTTGGTAACATTAAACTACTTGTCTATGTACGGTAGGCGCGAATCCTAAAGATAGATCTATTGGGTCTGACAAACCCCATCCTGACTATGGGATGCTTTAGTACTTCGAGGTTATTTTAAACACACCTGATCTGGTGTACTTCAGAGGGTAAAACATGAACGTTAAAGCTTGTTATCGGGTGCCTACAACTTATAGAATACTTTTATACACTTGCGAGTGTACGGATATTTATAGAAACTGAAATCTTGTGGTCTATTACTATTACGGAAATGATGGATTATGATAAACTAATGAACTCGCCAACCTTTTGGTTGACACTTTAAAGCATGTTTATTCTCAGGTATTAAAGAATTCTTCCGCTGTGCATTAGCTCATATTAAGGATATTACTTGGAGTCATTCAAGACATACTTTGAAAGACGTTGCATTCGAGTCGTTGAGTTCATCAAGATTAATATTAAGTCAATTATAGTTGGATGTAATATGAAATGGTATGCATGCCGTCAATTTTTGATGTAAAGAAAGTTTGTCTTTTAAAAATGAATGCAATGTTTGTAAAACGTATCATATAGAGGTCAAATACCTCGCGATGTAATCAACTATTGTGAATCGTTTATAATGTATATGAACGGGTCCTTTCAGTTGGTATCAGAGCGGTGGTCTTAGCGAACCAGGTCTTGCATTAGTGTGCCTAACTGATAGTTGTTAAGATGCATTAGTAAGTCTGGACTTCGACCGTGTCTGCATGTCAAAAGTTTTGCTTATAATTTTTAGTCGGAAATCATCTACTTACCATCCTTAGGAAATTACCTGCTTATCATTCTTAAGTCTAGACGCGTTTTCCTACATTTATTGCATAATAGTGTATAGACGAATTCTTATCTTAGCATATCTGTTACTGTGAACTTTGACTGACATCTTTCAAAGATTCCTCCGTAATTTATGGGATTTTGGTATTATATATACATATGTAAATTATATATTGAAGAATACCAAATCTAAATTCTAAAATCTATTTCATACCAAAAAAATTCTTTCCCTGATCATACAAGATGGATCCCTCAACCAGTTCGAGTTCCTCGAATTCCGACAGCTATGCCGATATGGATTTCCACATGAGCTCCGAAAGCAGCGTGATCGGAATGGATCAACCAATTAGCCATCATCTATTCTAGATGAATTGGGGATGGGTTCGTAATCTACTTAACCATTGGAGACAAGAAGAAGGCGATCCCTTTCATCCACCACATTGCCCTCTTGGCAATGAACATAAAGCACTTACCGGCGAACCTGTCCGAAACACCATTTTCTCTCTCATTTCCAGAGTATCTCGTCATGATTATATACTACACCAAATTCTAGATCTTATTTATCCGCTCGTCCGAACCGACAATCACCCCGGTGTAATAGAAGAAGTCAACGAGCTTCGCGCTCGGGTAGTGGCTTTGGAGAATATGGTGCAAAGGTTACTGATGTTATGCGAGGTGTATATAAAATAGCTTTTATTTTACTAGGAAAAACTATTAAATACGATACAATTTTACACAAGATATTTATTTATTTATAGAATGGATATATACTTAAACCTTGCTACAACACTTATAGGCAGTGTACCTAATCGTACAGTAGTGTAGTTTTTAGTAAGTCCGGTTCGTTCCACAGGGAAATCTTTAAACAAAGCTCAACGCTATATTAGTTTACTTTTATAAAAATACAAATATATATATAAGTAATATTATTATTATAAAGGGGGGTTTTTACCGTTTAATGACCGGTTTGTCGATTTTAAGACTTTAGTCGCAGTTAAAACCTAATGTAAAATATAAAATAAATACAAGACTTAAATTAAAGCGTAAAGTAAATAACGATAATGAAATTGCGAATAATAAAAGTGCGATAAAATAAACTTGCGATAATTAAAAGTGCAATTAAATAACAATAAATAAAAGTGCGATAATTAGAAGTGCAATTAAATATAAAATAAAGGAAATTAAATATGAAATAAAAGAATTATGCTTATTTAAACTTCCGTAATCATGATGTTTGACGTGTTGATTTTAGTTTTATGCCCATGGGTTAATTGTCCTTTGTCCTGGATTATTTAATATGTCCGTCTGGTTTTTGTCCATAACAGTCCATCAGTCATAAATATAAAGTGCGAGTGTCCTCGTCAAATTATTATTATACCCGAAGTTAAATATTCCAACTAATTGGGGATTCGAATTGTAACAAGGTTTTAATACTTTGTTTAATGAATACACCAGGTTATCGACTGCGTGTAAACCAAGGTTTTACTACTTTGTTAACAATTACACCAATTACCCTTGAATGTAATTTCACCCCTGTTTTAATTATTCTAGTGGCTATTAATCCATTCCCGTGTCCGGTTAAATGAACGATTATTCGTACATATAAATACCCCGCCCATCGTGTCCGATCGAGTGTATATGGTAATTTATAGGGACGCCCAATTGTAAATCTTTATATTAACATTAACAAACTATCATTTAGTTAAACAAATATAAAGCCCATTAATAGCCCATAGTCTAATTTTCACAAGTGTCGTTCTTTTGTCCAAACCCCAATTATGGTACAAAGCCCAATTACCCAATTTTAGTAATTAGCCCAACATCATGATTACTTCGTTTTAAATAAGCATAATAATAACTTAGCTACGAGACATTAATATAAAAAGGTTGAACATAACTTACAATGATTAAAAATAGCGTAGCGTTACACAGACAGAATTTCGACTTACACCCTTACAATATTCGCTAACATACCCTTATTATTAGAATTATAATTATAATTAAAATTAAAATATAAATTATATATATCGTATATATGAGAGAAGAGAGAAATAGATTATGAAAAATGATCAGAATTCGGTTTGCTTTATAGGCAGAGTCGATTTTTGGGGCTCCGCGACTCGCGGCAAAATCCTCTTCAAACTCCGCGAGTCGCGGAGAATGAATTTACAGCTCACACCCTTGGAGTCTTTCTCTGCCGACGGTTTTATAATATATATATAATATATATATAATTAATATAATTAATTATATATTATATTATATTTATATACATAGTTAACTTGTAACTTTTAGTCCGTTGCGTCGAGCGTTAAGAGTTGACTCTGGTCCCGGTTCCGGATTTTCGAACGTCCTTGCGTACAATTTTATATTTTGTACTTTGCGTTTTGAATCTTGTACTCTTGTAATTTCGAGACGTTTCTTATCAATAATTGGAACCTTTTTGATTGTCTTTTGTACTTTTGAGCTTTTTGGTCGTTTGCGTCTTCAATTCGTCGAATCTGTCTTTTGTCTTCACCTTTTATTATTTAAACGAATATCACTTGTAAATAGAACAATTGCAACTAAAAGCTTGTCTTTCTTGAGGAATAATGCTATGAAATATATGTTCGTTTTTAGCATTATCAAATATTCCAACACTTGAGCGTTGCTTGTCCTCAAGCAATATTGTCTTGAAATACTAGAATCACTTCTTTATTCTTCACACTTTGTACATCAGTGATTTCTATACGGCGGTATAAACAATGGTAGTAACGATATGGTTTACAGTCCCACATGACTATAAAAATTTAGATCCATTAAGGAAATTGGATCTTTATGAAAACATTTGATCTTTTGAAAATTAAATCTAGTTTTTACCCTAGATAAGTTTTCCGGGATAACCCTCTACCGGTGTTTGCAAATTATTTTTGTGGGTTTGGTGGGGTTCAGAATTGAAAATTTTAGCTCAAAACTTGCTGTTTTGTGTCACCCACTTGCTAACCTTGTATTAGGAAAGCAACACGTCCAGTTTACTTGTTCCGTATATTACCTTTCGGCAAACTACCGTCCGGTTGTAAAGGAAAGCGTTGAACAAGCAACTGTTAAGGCAATGTCCCGTGACATGCTTTTAATTATGGTCTATAACGTGTCGGACGCAATTACTATCCTTGGTAGGAGCAATAGTAAAGCTCACCCTTATAATTTTTTGGTCTGTCACAAGGTCCTGTCTTTGACCACTATGCAACCACCGTTCTTACGGTTGACACCCGATTTGGTTCAGGTGACCTAATGAATTCCAGGTGAATTCCTAGGATTTTACGTTCAATGGTAATGAACGTATTGAAAATAGGGCTTTCAGAAAACAAATCGGTTTGTAATTTTGATCAAAATATTTTCTCGTTTAAGCTCGAGTTTAGATATCATTGAATTCCATGAGTTTGTAATTCTCAATCTTTAAGGTCAATCTCTAGGATTGAGTAATATCAGTCTTAAAAGCTGATTTTTAATCTTTAAGGAGATTATCCTTTCTGGGGATCTGATTCATTAGTCTTATCCAGCTAATTTGCATGGTGCCCCCCCCATTGTACGAGATAAATCCTTCTCATGGTTAGGATAAATCTGACCACTTGGCGACCCTGTTTAATGCTGAGGTCCGTGGATTTTCTGCTGATTTTAGTGATGACTTTTCTAGATTTTTCGTCAACCTACAGCTGGTCTGGACGACAACTTCATGACCTAAATCAAGAAGCGCGTGTCTTTTTCGGAAGACTTTACTTCCTTTTAATGATGGAATTGATTCATCGTGTAGATCCATCTCTTCTTTTCTTTCATCGGGTAAAAACAGTTTAGTTTAGTCCAAAGCAAAAGTATTTTCAGTTATTTGTTACAGATATATGTGACATATGTTTAAGATAACTTGGTAAATTTTCCCACACTTGGCTTTTATTTTCCTTTTTATCGTCCACTATTCCATTTTAAATGAATTTTAACATTTTAGTTTGTTTCTTAATTTATGTCCTTTCCGAGGTAACAATAATTTCGGTGTTAAAACCTAGTTTTATCGTTCATAAATATGTATAAACATGATTTTGAATTCATTTAATTGAAAATTTTGAAAAATTTTACTAGAATTGGGTAGTCAGTATATAAGACTAGGGCTGTTCTTTATTATCAGAGAGCACTAGATTCTAATACAACTACTGCTTTACTAGTATTTTTAATGGTAACCAAGTGTTTAAGATAAAAATTTTAAAATCCAAAAGAATTTAACCCCTTCCCACACTTAAGATCTTGCAATGCCCTCATTTGCAAGAAATCAGTAACAATTTAAATTATTGAGGGTGATTTGTGTGAAAATGATTAAATTTTTACCAAAGTTTCTAAATATATTGGCGTTTGTTTGCTGAATGATAAATGGTGCACATCATTTGTTCATTCCGTCTTGTTGTTATTTCACATATATTTTGCATCTTGTCGTCAAAATTAGTTGCTTTTGCTGAACTTAATGCTAGTCTTTGAAAATGCGTTGTTTTACCCTGTTGTGTACATAAGATAAACTGCAAACATATATACATATTTTTGAAGTTTGGTATATTACCCCACATTCAAAAATTATTAAAATCTAAGAATAAAAGTTAGACAATTATAAAAATGATTACAATATTAACAAAAGTATTAAACGTATCAATAATTACAAATTACAAAATAAAAATAAAAAATAAGTATACTAAGGATGATATTGGTACCAATAGGGGTTCCAGGCATAACCATAAGTGCTATAGAATGCTTCGGCAGGGTCATACGTAGGATATGGTGGCTGCATCTCTATAGACCAAGGAGGGAAGATGGGTTTCGGTGTAGGAATATAGTTTCTACCTATATGTTGGCAATGAGCTATGATCTGGTTCTGATGAACTTGCCAATCTTCAAATGCTCTCTGTCTAGCATTTTCGTATTCCTGAGAAGCTATAAACCTATGCATTTCTTGCATCTCATTCCCCCCTCCTACATTACCTTGCTGCTGGTTTCTCTCCACCTGTGGATGTCTACCATGGTATCGTACTGCGGCGTTATTTCGCCTCTTCAAAACTTTCGCACCATGGTATACATTTAAACCTATAGTATCGCGGGGTTCTGGTTCTTCTACTAATAATCCCCCCCGACTTATATCCACACTGAGATATTCACCAATCAAAGTAATAAAAATACCACCTCCTATTATGCTATGTGGTCGCATCCCCCGAACCATAGCTGATAAATAATAACCCACACAATATGGTATACTTACAGCGCTTTGTGGGTCTCGAATACACATATGGTAAAACAAATCCTGTTCATTTACTTTTTCCTTGTTCTTACCCCTTTGTGTAATCGAATTAGCTAAAAACCTATGTATCACTCTTAATTCGGCTCTATCTATATCCAAATAAGAGTAATTTCCCCCTTTGAAACGGTGATGGCTTGTCATTTGACTTCACACACCGTGTGTATCAAAATTTTCATCTATCTTTCTACCGTTTAGTATCAATCCTCTACAATCGGTAGACGCTAACTCCTCAGGCGTATATATACGTAAAGCCTGAGCCATGTCCAGTAAAGACATGTGGCGCATCGAACCGCCTAACAAAAATCTAATAAAAGAACGATCGGTTAAACTAGCTACCCGATCATTCAACTCTATACTACATAACAATTCTTCACACCATACTTTATATACAGGTCTACGTATGGTGAATAAATGTACCCAGTCATTAAAAGAAGAATTACCATACCTCTGTACAAGTAATTCCCTAATTGGCCCGGCCAATTCTACAGCTTCTAAGGGTCCCCATTCTATGACCCTCGGTACCTCAACAACCTTAGAATGAAGAGTATGCAAACCCCGTTGATATTTTGGATAATCTATCCAAAGTCTGTCAAATCTCAGGTTCGGGTGCAACTCTTCCAAGTGCATATCGGAAAAGGTCATGACTGGATGAGGTATATCCTGCTTGTAGTAGTTATCCACCTCCTGTTGTTCCAAATTCTCAGCAGGAGCATTGCGGGCTTGGGATGAAGATTCACCCCTTTCATTCTGCAAAACACATCAAACACAATTTTTGTGCATCCAAATATGCATTAGTGTCAGCAAAATCATCAATCAAAATAATTACAATGACATTATCAATTTATATCAAACTTAAGCTTATTTTCACATTTTTATCAAATCTACACTTTTTCAAATAAGCATATACGAAAATGTTCGCCAAGTTCATAAGCATTCAACTCAAATAACATGTCAAAATAATCATTACTAGCAATTAAACAAGTCTCAAATGGCATTATCTTTCAAAAATCAAGTTCATGAATTTTAGACTTGAAAAAGTCCACTTTAATTCTCAAAATCATGTTTAGGCTCAAAGTTTGGATCATTTAACTACCTAAACATGTTACACTACTTAATTTAGCAACAATTCATGACAAAAATCGGCCATAACCTGTTTATATCAAAAAGCCCCAAATTTGCTCAAGAACACAAACCCTAGATTACTCAAAATTTGAAGTTTAAGGCTTCTAATCATGTTAAACAGCATCAATCTAGGTTATACAAGCATAATACATAAACAATTTAAGCCTAATTACACTAAAAAGCATCAAAATCAAATTGGGGAAAAAATTGCTCAAGAACACCAAATTTCGAATTAAATGGTGTTTAGGTGTAGAAATTTACCGTTTTTCTTGAGTAATTCTTAGATAGCATCCTTCTCAACATGATTTTAGCAAAAGATTTGGTGATTAACGGTTAAAAATTGGGATTTTTGGGGGTGTTTTTCGGTGTATTTTCGGGGTTTTTTCGTAGCAGTTTTTGAGTTTGTGGAGTGTGAAACTGAGCTGTTGCAGCTCTTATTTTTTTTCTGTAATCCGACTCCTCCGCGAGTCGCGGCGAAATGCACTTCAAACTCCGCGACTCGCGGAGTTTGTTTTTGTTTTTTTTTTTTTATAATCATTAACTTTTGAAAACAATTAAGAAATTAATTTTAAAATTTTGTTTCCCTTATTATTTAGGACGAGGTCGTTTCGGATCGATGTCCTAGTCCGTCTCTCGACAAAATTTTAAAATTTGTCTTTTTGTAGCGATTGTTTTAAAAGCTAAGATTTTTGGGTTTTTTAATGTTTTTGGCATACTTTAATTCAATAAGATTAAAAATAATGATAATAAAAGTTCTCGTCCCTCCCTCGGGTAAAGCAATTTCGGTTCAAAGACCTAGTCTTCAACTTACGACGAATTTTAAAAATCATATTTTTAACTTAATGAGATAAAGTAAATTTTTGTTTTTTAAATTCACACAACTTAAATATAAAATTCAAAATTAATATTAAAAATTCACACCAAACTTAAAATTTAAAATGCATAAAATTAAGAATTTATATTTTAAAAATTAAAAGTTCACACCAAACTTAATTTAAAAAAATCAAATTCATATCAAACTTATATTAATTTTTCAAATATTTACAATTTTAAATATATTGTTTTTACAAAGTTTACAATATTAATTTAAGATTTAAATATTAATTTTAAAAACATGGTAAAAATAAATTTAAAAATCTTTTTGTCTTTTTATCCCACTTTAATCAATCAAATATTATCAAAAATATGCGCCCCTCTTTTCGGTAAAGTTATTTCGGTTCCAAGACCTAATTTAACTCATGACGAATTTTTGAAATATTTTGGTTTGATTGATTAAAGATATTTATACCTTAAGAATAAACGTTAAATTTCGCAGTGATGTAATAAATTTTTGAATGATATCAATAATTTCGGTCGCCAAACCTAATTTTATTTAATACCAATTTAATACTTTATAGCGAACAAATTAGCGTTTATTATCAAAAGGTTAAAAATAAAAATAAAAATAAAAACTGTACAGACATACCTGTGAAATAGATTTCTTAGTTATATGATCTATCCCATTCATAAGATAGTCGGTTTAATTGGTTTTCCATAGCTACATAGGCGTAACCTCGAGCATTCAGTGTCTTTTCTTCTAAACATATGAACGGTCCGTCTCTGCATAAAGTAACAAATTCGGTATTTGAATAGGTTTGATTATTTGAACATTTACCTCCATGTGACCATTTTCCGCATTTGTGACATCTTTCTAAGTGTCGTGCTCTTCTTTTCGCTGCGGATTTTGATTTTCCTTTACCAAATTGTAACTTATTATCTTCGCATCTGGATTCTTTTCTAACTCCGTCCATTCTTTCTCTGATTACTGATACTAATTCACTCGGTAGTATGTCATTATTTCTTTTAGTGATCAAAGCGTGTAGCATTAGACCATGGTTTAGTTCACAGGCAGTCTTCATTTTGTAAAAACCTAAAAAAATAAAAATTCAGAATGGGGGGAGAAGACTAGTTCTTTAGGGTCTGCTAGGGAAAGACCATTCGGGTTCCATTTTCGAGAACTACACGAAAACAGACAATCTAACTCTAACAGAAATACATATTATCCTTTAAAGACTTGATTCTCCCCACACTTAGTTAGCTGTGGTGTCGAAATTGTGATTAACTTCGTTGTCGACTTCCATCGGACCATGTATGTAATGTTTAACTCTGTGACCATTAACTTTAAATTCAAACCCATTTGAATTTATTAATTCTATCGTTCCGTATGGGAAAACTCTTTTGACTATGAATGGTCCAGACCATCTTGATTTCAATTTTCCAGGAAATAGCTTGAATCGTGAATTGAAAAGAAGAACTCTGTCTCCTTCTTTAAATTCTTTTGAACTTCTGATTCTTTTATCATGCCATTTCTTCGTTCTTTCTTTATAGATTAATGAATTTTCGTATGCTTCATGTCTTAATTCTTCTAATTCATTTAGTTGACTTAATCGTAGACGTCCGGCTTCATGTAAATCAAGATTACATGTTTTCAAAGCCCAAAATGCTTTGTGTTCAATTTCTACTGGAAGATGACATGCTTTTCCATAAACAAGTCTAAAAGGTGTGGTTCCAATTGGAGTTTTGTAGGCTGTTCTAAAAGCCCAGAGTGCATCCTCCAATTTAATGGACCATTCCTTCGGATTTGATCCTACGGTTTTCTCTAGAATACGTTTTAAAGCTTGGTTGGTATTTTCAACTTGTCCACTTGTTTGTGGATGATATGCGGTGGAGATTTTATGAGTTACTCCATATCTTTTAAGAACTTTCTCAAGTTGATTATTACAGAAATGAGTACCCCGATCACTTATTAAAGCTTTCGGTGTTCCAAACCTTGCAAAAAGACGTTTTAAAAAGTTGACTACAACTCGTGCATCGTTAGTTAGGAGAGCTTGTGCTTCCACCCATTTAGATACATAATCAATGGCTACGAGTATATATAGATTATTATGAGATTTTGGAAATGGACCCATAAAGTCAATACCCCAAATGTCAAATACTTCACATACTTGGATGACATTTTGTGGCATTTCATCACGTTGACTTATTTTTCCGGCCCGTTGACATGCATCACAGGATTTGCAAAGAAGGTGTGCGTCTTTGTAAATTGTAGGCCAATAGAATCCAGCTTCATAAACTTTTCTTGCTGTTAGTTGAGGCCCATAATGCCCTCCTGTTGGTCCTGTGTGACAATGGTTTAAAATTTTACTAGCTTCATCTCCAAATACACATCGGCGTATTATTCCATCGGGACAACTTTTAAACAAATGTGGATCTTCCCAGAAATAGTGTTTTATATCACTGAAGAATTTCTTTCGTCTTTGGTACGATAATCCTTTTTCAAGGAATCCACAAACTAAGTAGTTTGCATAGTCTGCAAACCATGGGATTTCTTTATAATCTATCTTCAATAGATATTCATCAGGAAAGTTGTCTTGTATGGCCGATTCATTTAGAACTTCTAACTCAGGATTTTCAAGACGAGAAAGATGATCAGCGGCGAGATTTTCTGCTCCTCTTTTATCTCGGATTTCAATATCAAACTCTTGTAAGAGTAAGATCCAACGGATTAATCTTGGTTTAGCATCTTGTTTTGAAAATAGGTATCTAAGAGCAGAATGGTCGGTATAGACCACCGTTTTTGCTAGAACGAGATATGATCGAAATTTATCAAAAGCAAAGACAATAGCAAGGAGTTCTTTTTCAGTAGTTGTATAGTTTGTTTATGCTCCTTGTAACGTCTTACTAGCATAATATATAGGTTGAAATCGTTTTTCAATCCTTTGTCCTAAAACGGCTCCCATTGCAAAATCACTTGCATCGCACATTAGTTCAAATGGTAGATTCCAATTTAGTGTTATCATGATTGGTGCATTAGTGAGTTTTTCTTTAAGAATATTAAAAGATTTGATACATTCATCTGAAAAGATGAATGGAGCATCCTTTTCTAGGAGTTTATTCATAGGAGTGGCAATTTTAGAAAAATCTTTTATGAAACGTCGGTAAAAACCGGCATGCCCTAGAAAACTCCTAACTCCTCTAACATTGGTGGGATGTGGAAGTTTAGCAATTACATCTACTTTAGCTCTATCCACTTCAATTCCTTCTTTTGAAATTTTATGTCCAAGAACGATGCCTTCTTTAACCATGAAATGGCATTTCTCCCAATTAAGTACTAGATTTGATTTTTCGCATCTAATTAGCATTCGTTCCAGATTAACTAGACATGATTTAAATGTATCACCGAAGACTGAAAAGTCATCCATGAAAACTTCCATGCATTCTTCTATCATGTCGTGAAAAATCGCCATCATACACCTTTGAAAGGTTGCAGGGGCGTTACAAAGTCCAAATGGCATGCGTTTGTAAGCAAAAGTACCATAAGGGCACGTGAAAGTGGTTTTCTCTTGATCTTCGGGTGCTATTGGAATTTGAAAATATCCGGAAAATCCATCTAGAAAACAATAGTAACTATTTCCGGCTAATCTTTCCAACATTTGATCTATGAAAGGTAAGGGAAAGTGATCTTTTCTGGTGGCGTCATTTAATTTTCTATAATCAATACATACACGCCATCCTGTTACAGTCCTAGTAGGAATAAGCTCATTTTTCTCATTTGTAATGACAGTCATGCCACCCTTCTTAGGTACGCATTGAACTGGGCTTACCCATGGACTATCAGAGATTGGATAAATTAAACCTGCATCTAGCAGTTTAATAATCTCTTTCTTAACTACATCTTGCATATTAGGATTTAGTCTTCGTTGGCGTTGCACATACGTTTTATGACCTTCTTCCATAAGGATTTTATGTGTGCAATACGAAGGACTTATTCCTTTAATATCATGAATCTTCCATGCAATGGCTGGTTTATGAGCTTTTAACACAGAAATGAGTTGTGATTTCTCATTTTCAGTAAGAGAAGACGATATTATTACAGGTAATTCAGATTCACCATGTAAATAAGCGTATTCCAAATGGTTTGGAAGTGGCTTTAACTCTAATTTCGGAGGTTCTTCTATCGATGATTTATATCGATATCTGTCTTCTTCTTTTAGCATTTGAATTTCTTCTGTTGTTGGTTCATATCCATTAGCTATAAGTGTAGCTAACATTTCAGCTTCATCAATTGGTTCATTACCTTCTCCTAAAGAACATTCTCCTGTTCCTTGTAATTCTGGAAATTCTTCTAATAATTCTGCATGTGCATCTATAGTTTGAATATAATAACATGTATCATCTGCAGATTGTGGTTGTTGCATTGCTCTATCAACTGAAAAGGTAACACTCTCATCCTCTATACTTAGGGTCAATTTCTTACCGAACACGTCTATCATTGCTTTAGCCGTGTTTAAGAATGGTCTTCCTAATATGAGAGGAACTTGAGAATCTTCTTCCATGTCCAAAACAACAAAATCTACTGGAAATACTAAAGTACCAACTTTAACTAGCATGTTCTCCATTATCCCTCTAGGATATTTTATTGATCTATCGGCTAGTTGTATGCTTATTCTGGTTGGTTTCAATTCTCCAAGGTCTAGTTTAGCGTATAGTGAATACGGCATTAGATTTATACTAGCACCTAAGTCTGCCAATGCTTCTATTGAACTAAGACTACCCAGAAAACATGGAATTGTGAAACTTCCTGGATCAGATAGTTTTTCTGGTATCTTATTCAACAGCACTGCTGAACAATTAGCATTCATAGTAACAGCCGAGAGTTCTTCCATTTTCTTTCTATTTGAGATTAGATCTTTCAGGAATTTAGCATATCTTGGCATTCCTGAAATCACATCAATGAAAGGAAGATTTACATTTATCTGTTTAAACATATCCAAAAATTTGGATTGCTCGGCTTCAAGTTTCTCTTTCTTCATTTTACTCGGGTAAGGAAGTGGTGGTTGGTATGGTTTAACATAAGGTTTATCCTTAACTGTGTTATCTTCATTAACTTTTTCAACTACCGGTTCTTTTTCCTTATCTTGATCAGGTTGTGGTTCTTGTAGAGTAGGAATAGTTTCATCAGAAGTTACAGGTATTTCAGGTGGTTTAAGTGTTGTACCACTTCTTGTGGTAATGGCTTTAGCTGTTTCATTTCGGGGGTTAGCATTTGTATCACTAGGTAGACTTCCCGGTTTTCTTTCACCTATTAATCTTGCTAGGTTACTTACTTCTTGTTCCAGATTTTGAATAGAAGCTTGTTGATTTCTAAATGCTTGAGCATTTTGTTCATTGGTTTGTTTCTGAGATGTGAAAAACTGCGTTTGAGTTTCAACTAGCTTCGTCATCATATCTTCTAAATTTGGTTTTTTATCATCGGTTTGTTGTGGTGGTTTGTTTTGAAAATTCGGTCTTTGCTGATTATAAGTATTATTGGATACTTGTTGATTGCTAGGACCTTGTTGGTTGTTGTATGGAATATTTCGGTTATAATTCTGGTTTTGATTGTAAATCGGTCTTGGCGGTTGATAATTATTCTGATAATTATTTCCAGGCCTTTGGTTTATGTATGAAATATTCTCTCTTTGTTCCATTGTTAATTCAATACTGAGACAATCTTTTGTCAAATGTGGTCCTCCACACTGCTCACAACTAATTCGTATTGAGTGAATATCCTTAGTCATCTTTTCCATTCATCTTTCCACAGCATTTATCTTTGCGGAAATGGAATCTAAGTCATGGCTAGAATCGGCTCTAGCTGCTTTAGATGATCTAACGATATCTTTTTCTTGGTGCCACTCATGTGAGTGGGAAGCAGTGTTATCAATAATTTTGTAAGCATCAGTTTCGGTTTTCTTCATAATAGAACCACCAGCTGCTATATCTATGTCTTTTCTTGTAGTGATGTCGCATCCTTGGTAGAATATTTGTACTATTTGACAGGTGTCTAAACCATGTTGCGGACATCCTCTTAACAACTTTCCATATCTTGTCCACGCCTCATATAAAGTTTCATTTGGCTTCTGTGTGAACGTAACAATTTCTGCTTGAAGTCTTACGGCTTTAGATGCAGGAAAGAATTGTTTAAGAAATTTGTCAACTAAAACGTCCCATGTATCGATCGCCCCTTCAGGTAACGATTCCAACCAATCTTTGGCTTCTCCCTTTAAAGTCCAGGGAAATAACATGAGATATATCTGTTCATCCTCCACTTCTCGTATTTTAAATAGTGTGCAGATCCTATTAAAGGTACGTAGATGTTCATTTGGATCTTCCTTCGGCGCACCACTAAATTGGCATTGATTAGTCACCATGTGTAAAATTTGTCCTTTGATTTCATAATCTGGCGCATTAATGTCTGGATGAGTAATTGCGTGACCTTGGCCAGTGCGTTTAGCTCTCATTCAGTCTTCCATACTTAAAGGTTCCAGATTCTCCATAATTGAATTTGTTGAATCGGTATCACTAGATGATTCTGATTTAATGGTTCGTTCCTCAACAATCTCTGTTTGAATGATTGGTGGTTCCGGAGGAAGGTTTAGTGGTTCAGGATCTACGAACCGTTCCCGAATATTTTCCGGATTCTCAATTGTGAGGTCGGGTTCAAAAAATGGATTATCGGAAATTTGAACTGAAGTACTTGGTCTACTGGATGACGATTCTAAAGAAAAATCAACGGCGGTTATATTTGCTAAATGTCTTGATCTAGTTACAGGTGGTGAACATACAAAAGGTGATGAACGTCTTGCTCGGTGCATTCACTGAATATCCTATTAGTTTTTAAAAAGGAAAGAAAAATTATAATAAGTTATCCAATCAATAGACTTTTCTGATTTTGCCCACGTTTCGAATAGCCAAAAGATGCAGCAGAGGGGCAGGATTCGTTTGGTCTCAATATAATTGAGGACTGTTTGGCTCCAATAACCCGGTCCACGTACAAATCCAACTATTACTACGAACCAGAAAATTTTGATGTCTATCAATTTAACCACTCAAAATAAATTTTCGTAATTTTAAGAAATTTAGATAAGAAGTAGAATAAAAATCTATGTCCTAAAACTAGAATAGCGAGAAATAAGAAAGAAAAAGAGTTCGTCGAAAAAGGTCGAAAAAGAAAAAAAATGGTTGAAAAATAAAAGGTGACGGAAAAATAAAAGAAACTTATAAAAACTTAAAAATACTTGACTAACCTAACCTTATTACTACAACTAACTTAAAATTATAATCGCAAATTGAAATTACTAATTGGAATGATAATTGATACATAGTAAAAGGTCTAAAAATATTAAAGCTTACAGGAAAAACTAAATCCCAAATGGAAATAACTTAAAAAGAAACTAAAACTTAAAATGGCGTCGCAAAATTCTAAAGTACCTAAATCTTAGTCTAAAGAAAAAGCACTTAAGGAATTCTACGGCAAAGCCTAAAAATCTAGGAGTAAAAATAACTATAGCAAAAACTAAGTTTAAAATTAAATATGAGCTAAAAATACAAATATTACGCTACAATGATTAAAAAGGGACAAAATATAAAAATATACAAAAAGTTGTAAAAAGTACAATTTTTATAAAAATATTATTTTTATATTATTTATTTTATTAAACTATTAATTTTACATTTTAATAAAACTAATTTAACAAAATAAAACAAATTAAATAAAAAGTAAATCTTAAAATAAAACTAATAATAATAATAATAATTATTAGGGTTAAATAATAATAATAATTAATTAATACCCGTAATTAATGCTGAATTAGGGCTTCTGTCACCTGTCAGAGAAGCTCCGCGAGTCGCGGTAGTTAATGCATCAAACCCCGCGAGTCGCGGGGTTCAGAATTTCAGATCTGGAGCAGTTTGAAATTTTTACGCGTTTTTTTTTTTTTTTATTTTCTGTTTTCTGTTTTTTCTATAAATAAAAGATATTTAATAAAATTTATATTATTATAAACTAAAATAAAGATAAAGAAACTTATAAAACTTAAATATTAAAAAAAATACTAAAAAATACTTATATTTTTGTTTTTCTTTTTATATTTTTGAATAATTAACACGTATTTTTACAAAAACGAATTTTTAATAGAAGTAAGCTAAAAAATCTTTTTTTTTTTTTTATATTAGCGTTTCGCTTCCGGCTTTTAAGAGATGTCCCCGGCAGCGGCGCCAAAAATACTTGATGTTATGCGAGGTGTATATAAAATAGCTTTTATTTTACTAGGAAAAACTATTAAATACGATACAATTTTACACAAGATATTTATTTATTTATAGAATGGATATATACTTAAACCTTGCTACAACACTTATAGGCAGTGTACCTAATCGTACAGTAGTGTAGTTTTTAGTAAGTCCGGTTCGTTCCACAGGGAAATCTTTAAACAAAGCTCAACGCTATATTAGTTTACTTTTATAAAAATACAAATATATATATAAGTAATATTATTATTATAAAGGGGGGTTTTTACCGTTTAATGACCGGTTTGTCGATTTTAAGACTTTAGTCGCAGTTAAAACCTAATGTAAAATATAAAATAAATACAAGACTTAAATTAAAGCGTAAAGTAAATAACGATAATGAAATTGCGAATAATAAAAGTGCGATAAAATAAACTTGCGATAATTAAAAGTGCAATTAAATAACAATAAATAAAAGTGCGATAATTAGAAGTGCAATTAAATATAAAATAAAGGAAATTAAATATGAAATAAAAGAATTATGCTTATTTAAACTTCCGTAATCATGATGTTTGACGTGTTGATTTTAGTTTTATGCCCATGGGTTAATTGTCCTTTGTCCTGGATTATTTAATATGTCCGTCTGGTTTTTGTCCATAACAGTCCATCAGTCATAAATATAAAGTGCGAGTGTCCTCGTCAAATTATTATTATACCCGAAGTTAAATATTCCAACTAATTGGGGATTCAAATTGTAACAAGGTTTTAATACTTTGTTTAATGAATACACCAGGTTATCGACTGCGTGTAAACCAAGGTTTTACTACTTTGTTAACAATTACACCAATTACCCTTGAATGTAATTTCACCCCTGTTTTAATTATTCTAGTGGCTATTAATCCATTCCCGTGTCCGGTTAAATGAACGATTATTCGTACATATAAATACCCCGCCCATCGTGTCCGATCGAGTGTATATGGTAATTTATAGGGACGCCCAATTGTAAATCTTTATATTAACATTAACAAACTATCATTTAGTTAAACAAATATAAAGCCCATTAATAGCCCATAGTCTAATTTTCACAAGTGTCGTTCTTTTGTCCAAACCCCAATTATGATACAAAGCCCAATTACCCAATTTTAGTAATTAGCCCAACATCATGATTACTTCGTTTTAAATAAGCATAATAATAACTTAGCTACGAGACATTAATATAAAAAGGTTGAACATAACTTACAATGATTAAAAATAGCGTAGCGTTACACAGACAGAATTTCGACTTACACCCTTACAATATTCGCTAACATACCCTTATTATTAGAATTATAATTATAATTAAAATTAAAATATAAATTATATATATCGTATATATGAGAGAAGAGAGAAATAGATTATGAAAAATGATCAGAATTCGGTTTGCTTTATAGGCAGAGTCGATTTTTGGGGCTCCGCGACTCGCGGCAAAATCCTCTTCAAACTCCGCGAGTCGCGGAGAATGAATTTACAGCTCACACCCTTGGAGTCTTTCTCTGCCGACGGTTTTATAATATATATATAATATATATATAATTAATATAATTAATTATATATTATATTATATTTATATACATAGTTAACTTGTAATTTTTAGTCCGTTGCGTCGAGCGTTAAGAGTTGACTCTAGTCCCGGTTCCGGATTTTCGAACGTCCTTGCGTACAATTTTATATTTTGTACTTTGCGTTTTGAATCTTGTACTCTTGTAATTTCGAGACGTTTCTTATCAATAATTGGAACCTTTTTGATTGTCTTTTGTACTTTTGAGCTTTTTGGTCGTTTGCGTCTTCAATTCGTCGAATCTGTCTTTTGTCTTCACCTTTTATTATTTAAACGAATATCACTTGTAAATAGAACAATTGCAACTAAAAGCTTGTCTTTCTTGAGGAATAATGCTATGAAATATATGTTCGTTTTTAGCATTATCAGTTACAAACACCAGCAGTAGCACCAGCAGCATAACCAGTACCACCATCAATAACATCAACAGTACCATTACCACCACCAACAACAACCGCATCGCAAACCTCAACTTCACAATCTGTCCCACGAGCATCGATGTCATACGCCATGTAGATACCAAGAAATACCACAACGATGAAGTATTGATTCATAACTTCATTGGGGAAACATTCTACGGTGATTATGTAATTTCTAAAGTTTAGAAATTATCTATCCTAGCCTTAACCATAAATTAAATGAGTTTAATTTAATATTAACTCATTAAATCAATATTACATCTGAAGAAATATACACATATATATTTCCATAAAGACTGTAATAAAATTCTTTTGTACAAAATATTAATTGTTAAATTTTTTTTTTAATGGGTAGGTAATACCCGAGAGATATATAAATTCACAATTAATATGTTACATTCTTCGAATCTGATTCAGCAAATCATCCATTATACTCCCTACTTTCACAACAATATACATTCTTTTATAGAAATCAAAACAACCATACTCATTCAAAATCTAATTACATATTCTGATTTTGAAATCTCAGAATTCGATTCAAGATATAACCGAAATTATCACTCTTAGATTCCTACATCTTTCAAAACTATACTTTGACTTCAAAACTGTCCTAGAACCTCATTTCTATTCATGAAACTCACAAAAATATTTGTATCATTCAAAATCTTAGAACATCATATGTATATTAACAATTACAATATGTGTTCAAACACTTCAAAATTCCTAAACACATGCGAGATGATGATCCAACCACATATTACCCACTGTCATGCATCTGAAAAGCTCTCAAAACCAAAGTTATAGTTTAACACGTATCCGTGTCAGATCCTTTGATATTTATTACCAAATATAATTTTTCAATCTCTTTCCAAAATAGACAGTTTTGTCACAGCTCCAGCAAATCACCTTCATTTGTTTATACGAATAAACCTTATTATAACAATTACCCCTTCATCATTGTTACCGGGGAACCTTTCATATCTCGCCACATTAGCAGTAAACTTATCAACAACTTCATTAACCTTCGACTTAAGCCTCTCCGAAAAGCCACTATACTTATTCATTAAAACCCCATCATGTACTCACCTACATCCTGTAACAATAATTGTCACACCAACTACTGGGAATTAGCAATCAGTATTTTGAATTTCGTGACAATTTTACGTCAAAAGTTATACATATAACGTCTATCTCCTAGACTTACATACTTCGAATGTGAATTTTCTGAAAAACATCCCAAACTATGAACTAGTTCTCCGAAATTGGAAAAATGCTGATGAAGCAGCAAAAACTGTAAACAACTTTAACAGTCAAAAGTTTGATGATAAAGAATAGTATGGTAGTAAAGCTGAGAAAAAGAGAAGGTTTGAAACTGGAAAATGGATTGAGCAGACCATGAAGGAGGCTGTGGACAAATCACAAAGACTAAACCTGCCTTCAAAGGATCCAAATGATTCAGTGTCTACTGAAATCGTTAGCAAACACCTTACTTCTTATTCTAAACCTTCACAGACAAATCTTCTTCATCATCCATATTATCGTATCTTTTATTATAATATCTTCGATATTCCTGAAGATATTTTCACAACTATTCTTATCCGATATCTTTTATCTCTTCGCAATATCTGCGTTACAACATAAAAAGAAACTGTGTTAGTTTCTAAATTTAAAAAAAAAATTAAATTTAAAATAGGAATGTTTTTGAAGTAGTGTTGGGAACTGAAGCATGAGTTAGTATAATATAATAACACTTGATCAACGTGACTATATTACAGTAAGTCATGCTGAGTTTCTAATGGAACGTGATGATTCACAGAACATACCGTCATCATGTACTGTTTACACGACTCTTACATTCTACCCAATTTTCAAACATATTAAGAACATATCATCTTGATAGCTCTATATTTTCGGATATTCTGGTAATTTGCCAAATCAAGATCGTGCCATTACGATTTTCTTCTTGGAACATTAACTATGTTCATCCAAAAATTCATATCTACGAATTCTGGACTATTATCCGCTTGACTTAAGATCGGGAAGAGAAAACGAAAGCATGAAGCTCCGAAATATAATGGAGAATATAAAGCCCGATAACAACCCCGAAATTACAAACCGTGTATATAAATTCGTATAGCAATATAAAGACACGGGAGAATGAAAAACACAATAACCCCAAGGTAATGGTAGAAGAAAATAACTTCCTCCGGTGGTAGATGAAAAAGAAGAATGACAGATATGAAAGTTAAAAGTATATCAAGAATCAATACTGGATGAAGCATATTAACGAATGCTTTAAAGTATGAATTGGAGAGAAAGACTAGAAGGTGTGAGCTGTGGAAATAAAGAAACGAAGGGGGTGGAATTATAGTAAAATATCAGACAGAGAAATCGAGACAGATTATCGCATTTAATCAAAGAAGATCCTGATTTCCTTAATCGCCGAAGAACCAAATCTTATTGCAAAGATTTTCTTTAAATCCCATGAATTCCGAAAATCAATCATAACTACGTCATCGGTTAAAATGAATATACGTTTACTCATTTCACTCTTTTGCGATAGCTTCACTTATACTCTTCGCGTAATCAAATTGTTTTATCTATATTACTCAATGATAATAAAACTCTATTTATCAACTCATATTCGTCATGAAAAAATTTTTATAGTTAGCCATGACGACCTCGATCAAATTTCGGGACGAAATTACTTTAACGGGTAGGTACTGTGACGACCCGGAAATTTTCGACCAAATTTAAACTTAACCTTTATATGTTTCTGACACGATAAGCAGAATTTGTAATGTTGAATCTCAAAAAGTTTGGAACTACATTCATGTAATCAATTACCCTTTGACCGTGTTCGACGATTCACGAACAATTATGTGTATATAGATATGTATATATAATATATAATATTAACTGAAAACATTAACAAAGTATTAGATATATGATACTTTACATAAACATATTTGTTTCGATATATTTATCGACAGAATTAAGAGATAATATCAAATGATTGAATTATCAGATACATTATGATATGATTACGGGCCTATGTTATGAGGTCCACTGTGATTTAAGAAATCTATTTTTTTGACAACTCATTACTTAACCAGTATGATAAAGATAACGATATTTATATTTTATTTTATTATATATATATATATATATATATATATATATATATATATATATATATATATATAACGATTTAAATTAATGTTATATATATTTTTATACGCATATTATACGTACATAATTTTATACTTTTACTATACTTTAACTTTACCTTTACTTTACTTTTACTTTACTTTAACTTTAATAATTCATACTTTAATAATTCACTTTAATAATTTACTTTAATAATTCATACTTTAATAATTCACTTTAATAATTCATACTTTAATAATTCACTTTAATAATTCATACTTTAATAATTCACTTTAATAATTCATACTTTAATAATTCACTTTAATTCATACTTTAATAATTCACTTTAATAATTCATACTTTAATAATTCACTTTAATAATTCATACTTTAATAATTCACTTTAATAATTCATACTTTAATAATTCACTTTAATAATTCATACTTTAATAATTCACTTTAATAATTCAAAAATCTATTATAAATAGAATTCAATAGGTTTCATTATTTCATAGAAACTTGAAAATATATTTCTCTAAACTCTCTCAATCAAATTACATATATATATATATTTACTTAGTATTATTTCAAGATATTATTAGTATACATAAAATACTACGACGGAGTTATATTCAGACGATTTCAAAATAAGTTTTCAAATGGGATAGAGCTAAGGAAATTATGGGTTATAGCTATGAAGGTTATGGGTATTGATCGAGGGTATTGCTCGTGAGGTCAACCTAACGTTTATCATTTTCATTGCGTCTACGTACTTTCCTGCAATATTGAATCACAATATTGATACGTGAGCATTCATATCTTATCTTTTATATATTAATAGTGTATCCCTGACTAGTGCTCGAGTATATATGATTATGCATGTTTGTATGCTTAGTTTCGTCGTTAAATAGTTTATGATAAATCACAAATTTGATACATATGCTACTGAGATAAGTTATATGATATGCATGTCGTTGAAAATCTGAAGAAAAAATTAATAACTTTTCATTTAGAAATCGTGTGGTTTCGATGAACGGATTAAAAGATATGGTCAATTGAATTATCATTAATTTTAATATTATTATTAAAACGATTATTATAACTGTTATCAGTTGATGTTATTACTAAAATTATCTTTATTACTAAAAATTAATATTTTATTGAAACTATCATTTTATTATTTTTATCATTATTATTATTATCAATATTATTTTATCAAATAAATATGCGTACAAAGATATTTTTACCACACGTAATGTAATTACATTAATAATACATACCACTATATTTTTATAATATTAAGTGAATTTTATAAATTTTATTATTTGAGATATATAAAAGTATATTTTTATCATATATGAATTTTAATATAAATTTTTATTTATTAATAAATGACTTGTATTATTTAGTATAATAAGATCTGATAAATATATTTAAATATATAAAACTACTATATATAAGTTATATAATAAACATGTATAGATTTTGGAAGTCATTTTGGGTCAAGTTGACTTTTGTTGACTTTTGCATGTCGGTCTCGAGCATTAGGATTGTGATACACTACGACTTGACCTAAATTGTTAGACAGATATTGACCAACATATAAATATATATACTTAATATAGGTTCGTGAATCCGAGACAAACACTGCACTTGTTCAGTGCCGTCATATACATAATTGCTTCGAAATACAGTATTGTGAGTTTCATTTGCTCCATTTTTATATATATTTTTGGGCTGAGAATACATGCGCTGATTTATAAATATTTTACGAAATAGGCACAAGTACTAAAACTAATTCTATGTGGGTTTAAACCAGAAATATACCCTTAGCTTGGTAACATTAAACTACTTGTCTATGTACGGTAGGCGCGAATCCTAAAGATAGATCTATTGGGTCTGACAAACCCCATCCTGACTATGGGATGCTTTAGTACTTCGAGGTTATTTTAAACACACCTGATCTGGTGTACTTCAGAGGGTAAAACATGAACGTTAAAGCTTGTTACTGGATGCCTACAACTTATAGAATACTTTTATACACTTGCGAGTGTACGGATATTTATAGAAACTGAAATCTTGTGGTCTATTACTATTACGGAAATGATGGATTATGATAAACTAATGAACTCACCAACCTTTTGGTTGACACTTTAAAGCATGTTTATTCTCAGGTATTAAAGAATTCTTCCGCTGTGCATTAGCTCATTTTAAGGATATTACTTGGAGTCATTCAAGACATACTTTAAAAGACGTTGCATTCGAGTCGTTGAGTTCATCAAGATTAATATTAAGTCAATTATAGTTGGATGTAATAAGAAATGGTATGCATGCCGTCAATTTTTGATGTAAAGAAAGTTTGTCTTTTAAAAACGAATACAATGTTTGTAAAACGTATCATATAGAGGTCAAATACCTCGCGATGTAATCAACTATTGTGAATCGTTTATAATGTATATGAACGGGTCCTTTCATACGCGGACAGTAAAAGAAAAGATATAGAGTTTGAAATTGGAGAAATGGTCATGCTTAAGGTTTCACCTTGGAAAGGCGTTGTTCGATTTGGTAAACGGGGGAAACTAAATCCAAGGTACATTGGACCGTTCAAGATTATAGATCGTGTCGGACCAGTAGCTTACCAACTGGAGCTACCTCAATAACTCGCAGCTGTACATAACACTTTCCACGTCTCAAATTTGAAGAAATGTTTTGCTAATGAAGATCTCACTATTCCGTTGGATGAAATCCAAATCAATGAAAAACTTCAATTCATTGAAGAACCCGTCGAAATAATGGATCGTGAGGTTAAGAGACTTAAACATAACAAGATACCGATTGTTAAGGTTCGATGGAATGCTCGTAGAGGACCTGAGTTCACCTGGGAGCGTGAAGATCAGATGAAGAAGAAATACCCGCATTTATTTCCAGAAGATACGTCAACACCTCCAACTGCTTAAAATTTCGGGACGAAATTTATTTAACGGGTAGGTACTGTAGTGACCCGAACTTTTCCATGTTTATATATATATTAAATGAAATTGTTATTTACATGATTAAGTGTTTCCAACATGTTAAGCAATCAAACTTGTTAAGACTTGATTAATTGAAATAGGTTTCATATAGACAATTGACCACCCAAGTTGACCAGTGATTCACGAACGTTAAAACTTGTAAAAACTATACGATGACATATATATGGTTATATATATAGTTAACATGATTTTATTATAAGTATGTATCTCATTAGGTATTTTAACAATGAGTTATATACATAAAAATGAGACTATTAATTTAAGAAACTCGAAAACGATATATATAACGATTATCGTTATAACAACGTCTTACTAGGTACATATGAATCGTATTAAGATATTGATACACTTGGTTAATTATGTTAAATGATAAGTAAATATATTATTAAGTGTATTAACAATGAAATACATATGTAAAAATAAGACTACTAACTTAATGATTTCGAAACGAGACATATATGTAACGATTATCGTTGTAACGACATTTAACTGTATATATATCATACTAAGATATATTATATATCATAATATCATGATAATATAACAATTTAACATCTCATTTGTTATAATAAACAATGGGTTAACAACATTTAACAAGATCGTTAACCTAAAGGTTTCAAAACAACATTTACATGTAACGACTAACGATGACTTAACGACTCAGTTAAAATGTATATACATGTAGTGTTTTAATATGTATTCATACACTTTTGAAAGACTTCAAGACACTTATCAAAATACTTCTACTTAACAAAAATGCTTACAATTACATCCTCGTTCAGTTTCATCAACAATTCTACTCGTATGCACCCGTATTCGTACTCGTACAATACACAGCTTTTAGATGTATGTACTATTGGTATATACACTCTAATGATAAGCTCTTAGCAGCCCATGTGAGTCACCTAACACATGTGGGAACCATCATTTGGCAACTAGTATGAAATATCTCATAAAATTACAAAAATATGAGTAATCATTCATGACTTATTTACATGAAAACAAAATTACATATCCTTTATATCTAATCCATACACCAACGACCAAAAACACCTACAAACACTTTAATTCTTCAATTTTCTTCATCTAATTGATCTCTCTCAATTTCTATCTTCAAGTTCTAAGTGTTCTTCATAAATTCCAAAAGTTCTAGTTTCATAAAATCAAGAATACTTCCAAGATTGCAAGTTTACTTCCAAGTTTTCTAAATCCATTCCAAGTAATCATCCAAGATCAAGAAACCTTTGTTACTTACAGTAGGTTATCTTTCTAATACAAGGTAATAATCATATTCAAACTTTAATTCAATTTCTATAACTATAACAATCTTATTTCGAGTGGAAATCTTACTTGAAATTGTTTTCGTGTCGTGATTCTGCTTCAAGAACTTTCAAGTCATCCAAGGATCCTTTGAAGCTAGATATATTTTTCTCATTTCCAGTAGGTTTATCCAAGGAACTTGAGGTAGTAATGATGTTCATAACATCATTCGATTCATACATATAAAGCTATCTTATTCGAAGGTTTAAACTTGTAATCACTAGAACATAGTTTAGTTAATTCTAAACTTGTTCGCAAATAAAAGTTAATCCTTCTAACTTGACTTTTAAAATCAACTAAACACATGTTCTATATCTATATGATATGCTAACTTAATGATTTAAAACCTGGAAACACGAAAAACACCGTAAAACCGGATTTACGCCGTCGTAGTAACACCGCGGGCTGTTTTGGGTTAGTTAATTAAAAACTATGATAAACTTTGATTTAAAAATTGTTATTCTGGGAAAATGATTTTTATTATGAACATGAAACTGTATCCAAAAATTATGGTTAAACTCAAAGTGGAAGTATGTTTTCTAAAATGGTCATCTAGACGTCGTTCTTTCGACTGAAATGACTACCTTTACAAAAATGACTTGTAACTTATTTTTCCGACTATAAACCTATACTTTTTCTGTTTAGATTCATAAAATAGAGTTCAATATGAAACCATAGCAATTTGATTCACTCCAAACGGATTTAAAATGAAGAAGTTATGGGTAAAACAAGATTGGATAATTTTTCTCATTTTAGCTACGTGAAAATTGGTAACAAATCTATTCCAACCATAACTTAATAAACTTGTATTGTATATTATGTAATCTTGAGATACCATAGACACGTATACAATGTTTTGACCTATCATGTCGACACATCTATATATATTTCGGAACAACCATAGACACTCTATATGTGAATGTTGGAGTTAGCTATACAGGGTTGAGGTTGATTCCAAAATATATATAGTTTGAGTTGTGATCAATACTGAGATACGTATACACTGGGTCGTGGATTGATTCAAGATAATATTTATCGATTTATTTCTGTACATCTAACTGTGGACAACTAGTTGTAGGTTACTAACGAGGACAGCTGACTTAATAAACTTAAAACATCAAAATATATTAAAAGTATTGTAAATATATTTTGAACATACTTTGATATATATGTATATATTGTTATAGGTTCGTGAATCAACCAGTGGCCAAGTCTTACTTCCCGACGAAGTAAAAATCTGTGAAAGTGAGTTATAGTCCCACTTTTAAAATCTAATATTTTTGGGATGAGAATACATGCAGGTTTTATAAATGATTTACAAAATAGACACAAGTACGTGAAACTACATTCTATGGTTGAATTATCGAAATCGAATATGCCCCTTTTTATTAAGTCTGGTAATCTAAGAATTAGGGAACAGACACCCTAATTGACGCGAATCCTAAAGATAGATCTATTGGGCCTAACAAACCCCATCCAAAGTACCGGATGCTTTAGTACTTCGAAATTTATATCATATTCGAAGGGTGTCCCGGAATGATGGGGATATTCTTATATATGCATCTTGTTAATGTCGGTTACCAGGTGTTCACCATATGAATGATTTTTATCTCTATGTATGGGATGTGTATTGAAATATGAAATCTTGTGGTCTATTGTTACGATTTGATATATATAGGTTAAACCTATAACTCACCAACATTTTTGTTGACATTTAAAGCATGTTTATTCTCAGGTGAATATTAAGAGCTTCCGCTGTTGCATACTAAAATAAGGACAAGATTTGGAGTCCATGTTTGTATGATATTGTGTAAAAACTGCATTCAAGAAACTGATTTCGATGTAACATATTTTATTGTAAACCATTATGTAATGGTCGTGTGTAAACAGGATATTTTAGATTATCATTATTTGATAATCTACGTAAAGCTTTTTAAACCTTTATTTATGAAATAAAGGTTATGGTTTGTTTTAAAAATGAATGCAGTCTTTGAAAAACGTCTCATATAGAGGTCAAAACCTCGCAACGAAATCAATTAATATGGAACGTTTTTAATCAATAAGAACGGGACATTTCATGTGAGGGGTCATAATACTATATTTTCAAATAGTTAATCGGTTTAAATCGTTAAAGAGCAATCCACATCATTAGTGAATTATCTGAGTGAACACTTTTTCATCCATCTGGTTATTCGTTTGATTTTACTTTTCATCATTAGTTTAATTTTAAAACTCCCCATTTTAATGTTTTTACTTTAGAGTAAATAATAGTTTTTAATTCTGAAATAATCGCTTTCTGTGGAACAAATCTGTGCTTGCTAAATACTTTACTGCATTGGTCGGGATTAGTTGACTGATTCGTGTATTAAAACCATTTAGTTAGTATAAATAATTTTAGGTGTGGTTTTATCACATCAGATACATTATCAAGGGTGTGCAAATTATAAGATTACATTGGTGGGTCATATAAAAGTTGACATATGCAATGACTGATCAATCAATTAATTTTGTGTACTTACAAGTTTCTTATGGTAGAATAAGAATTTAGTAAGTCCTTGGATATAAAGGATTACAAATAGAAATTGATTGAAGTCGAAATGAATGAGATTAAAGTCCAATTAGATCCCTGATTATGGGATATCATATGACTAAGGCATATAGTCAAATGTACATGGGAAAGTCTAGACACTTATGCCTTAAAGAAATTGTGTTTAATCACGAACGGAGTGATATATGTGGATTTTGTTGGGTCACAGTAAAATATGGCAAATCACTTGACAAAAGAATTAGCCTGAGACATATGTGTGTACAAGTCGACTAATGATGTGGGATAGAAGTCTAATTATATCTTTCAAAGTGGGATACCCAATTCCCTTTTAGTACAAAGTTAGGAGATGAATTCTATGTGAAAGCCTACTTTCCGAAGATTTGAACACATTTACATTATTATCCGAAGGTATGTGTTCGATACCGTAAGATAAAGTGAGGTTGAAGTATTCTTAATAGTTTTCTTGAAAAATTGCATTGCGTGAACAAGATTAAAGAAAACTACCTACATAAACATGAAGTTTTGTCGCATCAAGAAAACTTTGGACTTAGTTTTTCATATGTTCATGAATGGATTGGGACACATGGCTTGTAAAGTGTCAAGTTTATATTATAGAGAGTACGAAACTGATGTGTATATTATCTTCTCGTATTCATATGGATTGAAGGGTTCAAAAGATAGAGAACCCTGATTTTTTGAATGCTCGAAATGCGTAATATACTAAGATAGAAATTTAATTTTTGAAAATATTTCCATTATGCATTGGTTTGACTGTTTGTTGAAATTTTAGTTAATCAAGGATGACACTAAAATGGGTGGATTTATTGGTGATTTTAGTATGATACAATCAATGAATATAGTGTTATTGGATTTACTAGGTAGAAAGTGTTAGTAACTTATTGATACTCTAAAACGGTTTCGGTGAAGTGTGGAGTACTTGTTCATAAAGAGTTATATAGATTGCGGAAGTCGAAAATGAGCTTGGTAATATTAAAAATAGCTTAAAAGTGCTGAACATGACCAGAAAATATCTGGCACGTGGCACTATCTAGCATGCAGCACTATTTGGCACGCCATGCCAACTCTAGGCTGGTGGTGACAGAACTCAAGTGGCACGCTGTGCGAAGTTGGGCTGCACTGTAAATGTGGCAATTCTTGACTAAACGGGTGTTATGGTTCACCAAAAGTTTGCACAGTTTTCTCGGGAAGTTAAGCCATAGGTTTTACATGATTTTAAGCTTATTCTAACACCATTCAAGGGTGTTGATTAACAAGTGGCGTGTCATTTTATTATGACCATTACTAAAGTTTGTAACTCTTCATTTGCACCTTTACGACTATTATAAATAGAATACTCCATTTCCTGGAGAAATGTTACACATTTTGATTAATATATGCATACTTTCTACACAATATCCAGAATATACAATCTATAATGGTGTATATTTGTTATCTTTTAGCCTGGACGACAAATCATTCCTTATTTTATCTCAATCAAGTTTCCGTACACCCCGGGGTTAATATGGTCGAAATACTTGATTATGAAAGTATTCACACGATTTAAGGAACAATCTGGTGATCATATTCTGTTACCCTGGCCTTAATTTCTAACATCCTAGCTGGCAGGAGAAGAAAATATCACGATGATGCAACTGTCATCGTTATAATTTTAGGTACAAATAAACGCACTTCAAATGCTTCAACTTGCATATAATTTGTTTCCATCGAAAAAATCTGTAGCTTGTGTCGTACAGTTTTACCACTGAACGATATTATTTTGTATCGTAGAGTTCTTTATTGTTTATTTTTGGATCTTGATACAGTAGTAAATATCTGTTATTGATTTTCTCTATGTCCTCTCTTTACTTAAGAATGAATTAGTTTTGAACGTATATGGTTTGAGTAAAGAATATGTTATAATAGGACGTTTCGATACAAAGGAGGATTAGCCTAATTTTTTGCTTTGGTTAGTGATCGAGCTTTATGAATATATTCTCCGTGGGTGGAAACATATTGTGAATGAAAAGCTCGAACATATTCTGCAGGATCTTATTCTTCTTTTGTGTAACTGCAACCTTTCCTTATTGAATATTTTTATGGTCTGCTAAAGTCGTTGTAATTTTTCATTTTCTAGCTGCTTCTAGAGAAGTTATTTATTATAATTTTTGCTGTTAAAGAAACATGAACAAGATCTTGTCATCAATTGATTTTTAGTAGAGGTAGCAAGCTAACCAGGTGAAGGGTTCATATTGGTTATGGTCAAAACGTTATATATGATATTTAGTACCGTTGAAGTTAACTATGATTGGAATTATTTTTCGTCCTAGTTTAAAGTTGTTAATGAGTAGTTATAATGACCAATATGAACCGTTGTGTTACTGAGTATATAGTTTGAGAACAATATAATGCCGTACTTAAGTTGATGTGGCAACCGTTCTACTGTTGTGTAACAAGTCAAAACACAATTATTTGAAAATCTTTAAAGATAGCAAAGACTGCCAAAAATGATGACATGTTACATTGTGTTATACTCGATTATTTATCTGTGACATCATACTATGAAGTAGGGGTGTTGATCGGTTCAATTTTCGGTTTTACGGTTTATTCGGTTCGGCTTTTTCAGTTTTGAAACTTATAAAATCAAAACCGAAAACCAAACCATAATCGAATTTAAATATCAAAACCAAAACCAAAATCGAACCGAAAACCAAATTTTATTTCGGTTAAACCAAATATCACTAAAAATTAAAATTCTAACCAACATACTTACTTACATATAAACATCAAAATCATAATTCTATGAATTACGTGGATTACACCATTCACATTACATATATTCTAACCAATATAAGTAGAGTTTATGATGCTAAAAGACCAAAAAAGATAGCATTCTATTAATAAGCTAGCCAAGTTAAGTTTGTTAAAGGTCTTTATATCTTTAAGCCATTATAAATAAATATAATACATATAATATATAATATAATATAAATAACATGTTTATTGTTTAATAATAATAAAATAATACATTAAATATAAAATAAATATGAATATAAATATTATAAATATAAATATGTTTTAATATGTTATTAATTTGAATTCGGTTTTTAATTCTATTTTCGGTTAACCAAATTGAAAATTTTCAAAACTAAAAACCAAACCGAAAACTGAATTATGAATTCGGTTTCGGTTTCGATCGATCCGAAAACCGTTTAAAAAATTCAATTTGATTATTTTTTTATTTGGATTCGATTCGATATTCGGATTATTCGGTTTCAAACTATATGGTGCGCACCCCTACTATAAAGTAATAAGAGTTAATAGACATAAATTAAGATGAATAGAACTAAAAATTGAATTCTACGCCAACTGTACATGGATCAAATATGGTGAATGATAAATCAAATGTATCATTCAACTGTACATGGATCAAATATGGTGAATGATAAATCAAATGTCAAGGAAAGTCACAAATATAAGGAAAGTCACAAATATAGTATAGGTTAAGTGTCATATATTATATTACCAGACAATATATTATAAAAAATGGTTACAAGTATAATACTCCATAAAATTAGGTGAATAAAGAAAATATTTCACTGCTCAATAAAAATAAAATACCTACCAAACGGAAATTACGTTAAAGTGCAGATGTGGAGCTTTGTGCTCCCTACATCTCTATGCCTTCAAATTTAAAACCAAACTAGAGGTTCATGGTTTAGGTGCTATATACCATTTTCCATTTAGTTTTACACGAATATAGTTTACACATCACAATTCACAACATATGCTGCAAAATCATCTTTTTATAATTAGTAGAGCATGAGTTTTATGAATTTGAATGACTAGCAAAATCGTCATCTTTGAGTATGAGTTGTATGAATTTTGATGACCAGAAAATCGTCTTTCGAATACATATGAGTGACCACGTGAAATATTAAATTCGAATAACCTTCAAATATATATACCATTAAGTATATCATGTTATAACCCGGCCTATACATAACTTATAAATTGTGTTCTTGGAGATCGTTAAAACATCATATTTGATGTTTTGAAACGTACCTTGAAGATGTGTTTTATTATCCTCGTATTATATTTCCTGGCTACTATATTCATATACTTTGATTTGATGCATGGTTATAGTTTCCCATTGACAACTTGGGTTATAATCCGACATTAATCTACTTTATTGTTATCGATCATGAACACTACTAGAAACTAACCATACAACAAAAATGATCTAAAATGCTCTCATCAAGTCATCATCATCATCATCACTATATGTAACATTCAAACAATCGACAACTCTTACATGATAATGTTTACATCATATAACATCCGATCGGATTTTCATCACTAAGAATCTCAAAAGTATTCAATGGACGAGATAAAGTTACAAAATCATCATCATTATCGTAGTTATCGCGATCATTATACTCCGTATAATCGTATACATACGGTGTAGTAGTAGTAGGCGGAGGAGGAATATAATACACAGGACCACCGTTACCACTAGGGTGCGTCTCACTATAACTCATCGCATAAGCTGGACCCACAGGCATCATGGGATACGGGTAGCCACGTGGAGGGCTAAGATGCCTTTGATCTACCCCTTGATTATTACTCCCCATTTCAGGGTTCACCAATCCAGTGTCGGCGGGTCCACTGGAAGGTTTTGCACCCCCACTCTTTTTCTTCTTCTTCTTTTTCTTTTTCTTCAGAGTAACACTACTACCACCACCAGCAGCTCCACCACCGCCCGCCGGTCCAACCTGTGTACCACCCGCTTGAACCGGGTTATTTTCTGGTAAACCCGTGAAGCGGACACATGGACCGGGTGGCCTATTTGGGTTATTTAGGTTGCCATTTTCAGGTGCATTATTATTGTGGGGATTATTATTATTATTGTTGTCTTCATCATCACTACTGTTGCCACTGCTATCACACCCTTTTCCTTTGTCTTTATTGTCACCGCCAGTGGCCAGTTTTTCCTTTTTGGTGAGGTTTTCCGGCCATTTTTCTGCATGTTTTCCGGACTTTATTAACTTCTTTACAAGTGTCTCCACTTCAATGTTGCCTACAACTGTAACTTTGTGCTGTTTTGAATCAATATCAATGGTATATACACCTGCAAAACTAATGTTTTCTTCATCAGAAATTAAGTAACACAATAAATACTAACAAAGCACTTTTTAATCTAAGGAATTAAGCTTATATACACCTTAAAAAGATGGTGGAGTATATTATAAGGAAAATATATATGTTTAATACCCAAATATTAACATTAGTCATTCAGTATCAGTTTTTTGTTGAATAAATGAACAAAATAATTATATTTTAAAACTGGAAAAAGTTTACATACTTTTAGTAACAAAAGTAAACTTGTTTCAATGACTAGATCATAACAAAAAGTAAAAATATACAATGAGTAAATTCGAACAGTGATTCGAGTAGGTTCTAATTTGAGAGTATATATATAAGCACGCTATATACCTTCAATGCTTTGAAGAACTTTCTTGACTTTTCGTTTGCAGCCAACACAATGGATGGAGACTTTCAGAACACATGTCTGCAAAACATTGCAATAGGCAAATTAAAGATCATATTCATTCATATATATATACGTATAATATACGTAAAAGAAACAAAAGATTAATACATTAGAGTGTAAACGTATTACATACCTTATATATAAGGGTTGGTGTGTTTTGTTGTTCTTGATCAGGAGTAAAGGGTTGTTGTTGTTGCTGTTGTTGAAGAGCATCCATGAAATTAGCTAGATTGTAGATTGCAATTGAATGGAATATATGTGTTTTTGAATTTCCACTGAAGTGAGAGTTTGATGCGAATATTAAAAGTGAGTTTTTTTTTTTATCTCTTCATGTTAATGCTATACCATGTCCTATATGCATGATGAGTTTAATATTCTTTGTGGTCCCATTCAATGTGTATACGACTCCCTGTTGTAACTAACATAATTGAACTTCATTTTTTTTTCGAAAAGCCAAATATTATTAACACGAAACATAAAGCCCAATTACAACACGAAGGGCCCAATCAGTTTGGGACAAGAAGCCACAACATTAGGCGACTAGTTGCGGAGAAAGCAACTTACAAACCTAAAATAACGAGAAAACAATCACGACATAGTACAATTAATTGGACGATCATATACATCAAACGAATCGAAAACAAGTTAAGAAGGCACCGTAACATGGTCGGTCAAATGGCATAAACCAATGGGTCGGATAGTCATTGATTCCAATCAATCTTCGATTCCTTCCAACGCGAACTGATCCATTCAAAAGACTTGAGTTAAATTTCCATTAACGCGGTAGGATCATTCCAACTTTTGTTTGAAAAGACTTTGAGGTTTCGGTACCTCCATATTAAATAAGTACACACCCATTCCAATGCTTGCCAAAGAAGACCACCGAACCGAGACATAGGTGTATTGCTATTTCCACGACACGCTTCGTTAATGCTTAAATTCGACACCGGACCCAATCCCCACCACTTGTACACCCTTTCCCAAACCTCGAATGAATGTTTGCAAAGAAAAAGTGCATGATCAATTGTTTCTAACCCCTCATCACAAAGCAGACACCGAACATAGTTTAGATCAATTCCACGACTATCAAGTTCGACTCGAGTTGCCAAACATTTCTTTAAAGAACGCCAAAAAAATATTTCGATCTTCCCCGGGACTAGGTTATCTTTAAGTGTTTCATGCCTGAATCGATTATCCATGATGATTTTCTCGTCAATGAGGCTCGCAAGTTTTTTGGTTGTGAAGTCGCCTTTTGTTGAAAACTTCCAGCACCAAGCATCCTGAGCACCATCTTGTTTAACAAAAACTTTCAATAAATCAGTTAGTGATTACAATTCTCTACGCGCACATCCAACTGGTTCACGACTCCACGTCCATTGTCAGCTGCATCCGCCTGCTGTCCAGATCACAAGCTCGTTCACCAGGCAGTTCTGGTCAGATTCCAGCATGTAGAGCTGCCTGAATTTGCTGCATAAGGGTTTGTCCAATAGCCACTGTTCTGTCCAGAATCTTGTGTCACCACCGTCACCAATTCTTTTCACGAATGAGTTTCCAAATTGTAATCATGTCTTATCAATTGTACAACCTTTTCTCCCACCCAATCGAATCCCATCTGTTTAGCAAAATCATCAAGTTGTACACGTTTTTCCGAGTATTCAGCATCGATGCCTCCACATCCTGACATTGCGTGGGATTTTGATTGCTTCGCTCGCCTACTACTTTTGTCTTTTCGATTCTGTTTCGACTTAGCTTTTTTATACTTCGATCTAGTTAAACATTTGGCCCTCATTACAAGCGAGGAGGCTCTCATATTACCAACATCCCTTAGGTTCATATTTATTGACGATTCTCTTCCTTTACCAGGTATTTCAATGTTAATACCATCGTCACACATACCTGCAGAGTAAACCGATTTAATCTCATCCGATTCACCTTCAATGCTACTTGATTCAATAGTAACATCATCATGACTTTTTGGGTTTTTATTCACGCCATCTACAACATTATCACCTGTTTCTACATATTCAGTATCCATCATTCGTTTATAACTAAACATCAACGAAACATCAACATTAACTGCTAGCACTAAACCATAATAACCATTAACTAAAAACTACATATTATAACTAAACAATACCCACAATTAAACCCCATAAAAATACAAATACCCCTCATAAAAATACATGGCCGAGACAGACCTAGTGACGTAGATGGCTGAATGGCAGAAGCTTTACCGTAAATGGTGCCTATGGTGTGATGGGAATGGCGCTGGAAAAGTGGCTTCACGGAGCTTTTTAACAGTGCATAGTGAGTGCTCTAACCATTTGATGGATCGCTAATTCATATAAACGAATAAAACTTTTCCAATTTATTCTCCTGGTGAAACACGGATATTTTTACCAAGATGTACAGTCTAACCGGGTTATACTGTAAATTCTTTCCCGGTCACAGTGTCACACCTAATATAACAACCCTCATTTTTCCACTCTGAAATGACTAAAGTGCCCTGATAATGCTAAAAACGAACATATATTTCATAGCATTATCCTTCAAGAAAGACAAGCTTTTAGTTCAATTGTTCTATTTACAAGTGATATTCGTTTAAATAATAAAAGGTGAAGACAAAAGACAGATTCGACGATTTAAAGACGCAAACGACCAAAATGCTAAAAAGTACAAAGTACAATCCAAGTGGTTCAAATTATTGCTGAGAAACGTCCAAAAATTACAAGAGTACAAGCCGCAAAAAGCAAAGTACAAGATATTAAATCGTACGAAAGGACGTTCGAAAATCCGGAACCGACACCTGAACCGACTATCAACGCACGACGCAACGGGCCTAAAATTACAAGTCAACTATGAACAAGAATATAATATATATATATATATATATATATATATATATATATATATATATATATATATATATATAATTATATATATTATTATATATTATTATATATTAATTTAATCGAGCAGCCCACTTTCTAAAAGGAAAATAACTGAATCCAGCTGGCCATGCGATCGCATGGCCTGGAAGCACAAAATCCATGTGATCGCATGGAGACCTGTAGCTGCCCAAGTCCTATAAATTGGAACGTCTTCTGCCGAGTTTGAGTACACCATATCCTACTGATATCACTCTCTCTCAAATATATATATTTATTTTATAATTAATATTTTTAATATTAAGTGAATAATAATAAGGTTATAGTGGCGAATGTTTTAAGTTTGTAAGTCGAAATTCTGTCTGTGTAACACTACGCGATTAATACTCATTGTAAGTTATGTTCAACCTTTTTAAATTAATGTCTCGTAGCTAAATTATTATTATGCTTATTTAAGCCGAAGTAATCGTGATGTTGGACTAAATATTAAGATTGGGTTATTGGGCTTTAGACCATAATTGGGGTTTGGACAAAAGACCGACATTTGTGGAAATTGGACTATGGGCTATTAATGGGCTTTATATTAATTAAATGATATCTCGTTGATTTAATATAGAGATTTATAATTTGACGTGTTTATATATAACCACGCTTGACTGGGTACGGTGGGCGGGATATCTATAAATACTAATAATTGTTCATTTGACCGGACACGGGGATCGATTAATAGTCACTGGACTCATTAAAACAGGGGTGGATTACATTCAAGGGTAATTGGTGTAATTGTTAACAAAGTATCAAAACCTTGGATTACACGCAGTCGATAACCTGGTGTATTCATTAAACAAAGTATTAAGACCTTGTTACAGTTCGAATCCCCAATTAGTTGAAATATTTGACTTCGGGTATAAGGTTAAATTGGCGAAGACTCTCGCACTTTATAATTATGATCGATGGACTATTATGGACAAAACCAGATGGACATATCGAATAATCCAGGACAAAGGACAATTAGCCCATGGTAATAAATTAAAATCAACACGTCAAACATCATGGTTACGGAAGTTTAAATACGCATAATTCCTTTAATTTATATCTCTTCGCACTTTTATTTACCGTCATTTTATTTTTCGTACTTTAAATTATTGCACTTTTATTATCGTACTTTTATTTCATCGCATTTTTATTTATCGTCATTTACTTTACGCTTTAAATTAAGTTATATTTATATATTTAATATTTTACATTAGGTTCTAATTGTGACTTAAGTTCTAAACTCGACAAACCGGTCATTAAATGGTAAAACCCCTTTTTATAATAATAATAATATTACTTATATATATATATATATATATATATATATATATATATATATATATATATATATATATATATATATATATTGATACAAATATAGTTTAAAATATATATAGCGTTAAACTCAGCTAGCTCCCAGTGGAACGAACCGGACTTACTAAAAACTACACTACTCTACGATTAGGTACACTGCCTATAAGTGTTGTAGCAAGGTTTAGGTATATCCATTCTATAAATAAATAAATAACTTGTGTAAATTGTATCGTATTTAATAGTATTTCGTAGTAAAATATAATCTATTTCGTACTACACCTCGCACACATCATGCCCTTAGGGTTTCATTGTTGTTTCGTACATTATTATTAGGGTTGATATCGGACATATTAAATGAAGTAATTAATACTTGAATTTAGTAAACTAAACTCTAACCCTAATCATTTAGTGTAAACCTTACAAATTAAATGTAAACCCTAACCCTAATAATAATAATAATATTATTATTATTAAATATATATTACGTACTAAAATGTATATACTCTATATTAATATAAATAAAATATAATTATGAGTAAATATATAAAATGATTAAGTAATGGGTTACAAATGTAAAATTTTTAAAATAAATATATTTATATTTATATTTATATTTATATTTATATATATATATCGAATAATACGAATAAATATATAATTAATAAAAGTAATTAAATAAATAAAATAAATACAAGATATTCTAGATTTTTCCATTTAATAAAAAAATAAAAAAAAGAAAATGTAGGTCGGCCGAATAAAAGGAAAAAAAATAAATTAATTAAATTGTTAAATTAGTTTTCTTGAAGCCCAAGTATTTTTCAACTATATAAACCCCTACAACCCTTCATAATTTTCATTCACAAAAATGTGGAAGCTCACACACAAAACCCTAATTTTTTTTTTGTAAGTTCTTTTTCTCTCTTTCTTTATTTTTTTCGGTTTTCTTTTTCTTTTTTTTTTCTTTCGGCCGAACAACAAAACAAAAACAAATAAAATAGTTTTGCAATTCATAAAATTTTTCTAAATACATGATAATTATTAACTTGATGAATATGATTTATAAAAATTTATTTTTTAGAAAATTAATTAGTTGTTGTATTTTTTGTGTTTTTCTTGGCCGGAACATAAATAAATATATAATAAATATATATTGAGGTTATTAAATTATATGTTGTGCATGTTAATTACTAATAAGTAATATTAGATCTAGGAAAAATAATATTACCAATTTGTAATACGTTTTTATATTTTAATTAATTAAAACAGTTTACTATGTATATATATATATATATATATATATATATATATATATATATATATATATATATATATATATATATATATATATATATATATATATATATATATATATATATATATATTATATGTTTTTATTTATAAAAAAACTAGGGAAAAGGGATATTTAAATTATACAAATATTTTTCCAGTAATTTATGATATTAAACTTAATTATTTAGCTCAGTACATATTTTATAAAAATTATATTCGAATTATGTTTTATTTAATAATAAAAACAAGGTGAAATTCGTAATAAAAATATATACAGTAAATAAAAATATATAAATAATTTTTCTGAGTTCATAAACTTTGTCTAGATCTGAAAAAATTATAAAAATTAATTTATGGGTTGAATTAATAATTATTATATAATTCAACTCTATTATTATGTAAATAGAAGGTAAATAAGGAAATAAATGTAAAGTTAAAGAAATATTTTTATAAGTATTTTTCTACAGGATATTAAACTGAAAGAAACTTATGAAAATTTTAAAAATAATTATTTAGGTTTATATAGTATTTTATGTAGAATTAAACTTGCTTTGTGATTAAATCAAGAATAAAAAAAATATTAATACAAAAATGAAATAAAAATATTTTCTTAAATTTTTTACTGATTTTTATATTTAACTAAGACTATAACAATTATGTATATGATTCTTAGATATTTAATTAATTATTTAGGTAATTATGGATAATATTGGGTTAATAAATGCTATATTAATAGGTATCTTGTAAATTAAATAACAAATAATATAACCAATTACGTTATATATATTGTATGAGATCGTGATTAGTATTATAAATATTAATTAATCCATGTCATAAGATAGTAATTATAGCTTGAGTAATAATACATATATAATTATAAAACTATTAATAGTTATATAATACTAATAGTAACTATATATATATAATTAAATTAGCTATGTAATAAAGTCAAGTTTAAACACCTATAATATGTGAAGGTTATAATCGAAAGATAGCGTGCACTATATACGAACCTTACCGCTACATATGGCCTAGGGTGGTCCTTGTTGTCTTATGGGAACCGCTTGTGGATTTCGAATGCCAAGACATAGATTCTGGTCAAGAATCCTGGATGCCTGGTAACAACAGATCATCAGAGTGACTTATCTGATAGCAACGGGGTTTGACTGAGTTGTACAACGTCTTGCTAAAGATTATAACCCGAACTTTCTATAATTGGAAAGTTACTATGAATGAAAACTTTCCATAAATAGTAACCTTCCAAAAATGGAAATTCTTTTAGAAAACCGATATCATTAGTATAGTTATTATACTTATGTCTATTAGGCAATATCTGATCATACATTCTATCTCTAGGTTGAGATCTCGATCACTTTCTTCCGTTCAATTCATTTCTCTTGTGGAATAACTCTTCTGTGCTACTAAGGTGAACTCATAGCCCCGTTTTTACATATTTTAATGTATTTTATAAATCTTGGGGTGAGACACATGCTTGTATTTTAAATGATTTACAATTTAGACACAAGTGCCTAAACTTTTTGATATGCAACTTCGTGAGACTTTTGTTAACTTGTATTGATTGTATCTTTACATGCAAATTCCCGCCATAATATCGTTAATTGCTGGAATCAAAATGTTGCAAGCTTAATTATTGTGAGTAGGCCTATTGAGAGCGACGTCTCTACCCATTGACCGATCGTCAAAGGGGTACATAATAATGATTACCGACACCCGTACAGTGTCAGGGGTTAATGTTTAGCTCGATATTATAACTCATGGCATATTGAATATTTTGATGTTTTGAAATAAATCATGTGGTCTAAACTTATTAATTATTAAACATATGATGTTCACTCAACCATTGTGTTGACATTTAAGCATATTTGTCTCAGGTGAAGAATAGCTTATGTGCTGCCCTATGTTGCTTTGCTAGCTGATGCATTGAAGTCCGCATTTATTTATATCTTAGCATTTGTCAAACATTTATTACATTTTGGGTTTACCATGTAAAACAATTTCGTTTCCGCTGCAATTGAATTATTGGATTTATTTGCATCTCATTTAGAGTCGTTTTCGTTTATATAATTGTGTGATGATATTGAAAAGTCATATTTACCCCGGGCGCTATTTGGGGGTTTGACAGATTGGTATCAGAGCACAGTTTGTTATAGAGAACCAGAATTTTATTTTAAGTGTGCCTTATGTGCTAGTTAGGGTGCCTTAACAATCTATAGGACTATAACTTTTCTTGGCTTAGCTTAAGTGCCTTTCTTATTTGTCTATATTCTTACCTTAGTTTTAAGTGCCTTTACTTGTTCATATTCCTGTCTTAGTTTTTAGTGCTTCCTTATTATACGTTTCTTAGCATCCCTCTTGATACCCTGCTTCCTTTCCTAAGGATGTCATTTATGACTTCTGAATTTCACGACATTTTCCATGTCATTTCTTACGGTCATGTACATAACATTATTGTTGTAACATCCCAACCCTCGTTATACCAAAATAGGATTGATGTGCGAAAAGTGGTATATGAATTATCGTATGGAAAATACCGGTTTTAGAGATTGCTACACACTAACGGGCAGTGTACCCGATCGTGTAGTAGTATAGTAACTGGTTTAGTTCCGTGTATCGTTCCAAGGACAGTTATATCAGTCAAACTAGAATTAGAAACTATATTATGATTAACTAAGTGAATGAAAGTTAAAAGTACAAGTTTTATGTTTTGGTGGCTATTTAACGATTTAGCCAAATCAAAGAAGGTTAAATGTAAAAACAATATTTTTGTCTTTTAAGTTTATGAAATGATAATAAATGCAAATAAAGCAAGTAAGATAGTTTTGAATTAAATCAAAGAGATGAAATGTTTATCTAGATATTTTACCCTCGGTATTGGATGTATTTTTAGGTATTAAGTCCTGATTGAATAATTATGTGTGTAGTTATCTAATAGGTTCACTAAGAGTTCTCTCGGATAAACACGTAAATATAATAACAAGATCAAGGGTTCCCTTTTCACTATGGTTCTTGTATTTGTAATCAAATAACTATAAGCATGCTAATCACCTAAATCGACTCGCCAAGAGTTCTCTTTAGCAAGTACTCAAACTAGAATTACTAAGCGAGGGTTCCCTATTACTTAGACCTTTTCGTTTGTGACTAGTTGATCAACAAGATCAAAGACTTGAATAACAATTGTCTTTGCGTTCGCTCTACACAATTCATTCCTATTTTGTTTAACCGTTTAATCTAGTTTACCCCCTTGGTCCGGTTTAGCAAACAATCAATCTAAGACAAGTTGATTGTAAATCAATATGATACATCAACAAGAGTTCTCTTTATCAACAACATATCAATTAACTAGATACAAATGATTTTAACAACAATAAGCATGGTTCTTAATTCAAGCTTCAATCTATCACGCATAATACATTCAATCAATAAGATTACATCCAATACCTTGGTTATTAATCTAGACAAACATTATAAAAACTAGCCAACAATCATGGTAACAGACAACAATACAATCAAATTATTAACTGAAATCATTGCTGAGAACAAGTAAATAACCTACAAGAACAAGAGTTCTTGGATGAAGAAGGTTTTGATGGATGATGCCTTGATGTTGAGCCTCTTCAAAGAGGTTGGAGTTCTCCAATTTGCTCCTGAAAATCGCCTCTAAACTCTCTGGTTCGTATTCTGATGAAACAGTCCCTCAAAAACTGAAGTTTTAAAGTGGAGAGAGTAGGTAAAAAGCCAAAAAGTCAGCTACACCTACTACGGGACGTCGTCCCAAAGGGCAGGACGGCGTCCCGGTATAAAGGGCTAGACGGCGTCCCACTTGCCGAGACGACGTCCTGAATTGAAAGACAGGACGGTGTCCCACCTTCCAGGACGGCGTCCTGTTGTGCTAATTTTGACTGTTTCGTTTTCTTTTCAATATTACTTCATTTGGACGAAGCCTAACACCTTGGAAGCTTTGTTTTATCATTTTAGAGTGCTATCTTGACCCTAACTCGTATCGGGATCAACCAATGTCATAAATCATCAAAATTCTTTGTAAATCATTCTTCCGATATAAACTTGCGCATCTTGGTTTATTATTTGTAGAACACCTTCATCATCCTTGATTCTAGAGCGTTTTTAATGATATTGCGATAGATATATATGATGTTATTGATCAATATCAAAACACCCCACACTTAAACCTTGCTTGTCCTCAAGCAATTCTTTCGTTACAAAGTCGAACAATATCAAACATAATCACACAATATAGATTACAAACATTACATGAATCACTCGTAACACACAAAACACACACGTTGTTATGAAACACAAGTCACACTATATAAAACACACGCTTTAAGTAACACACTCACGCTATATACACAATGGAAACACACGCTTTAAGTATAGCACACTTGAAATCACACGCACGCTATATTCACAATGGAAACACACACACACATTTTTGAGAGATTAGAGCCAAGTATCCGAAAAATTTGATCCTAGGGAAATCAGGACCTTGATGAAAATGTTTTATGGTTTTTGAAAATATCATGCTAGTTTTTAATACTAGACACGTTTTCCGATTTTGTCGGATTTTCTGAATTTTGAAAAATGAGTGCGGGTTTCCCGCTATTGGTCAAGCCAATCCCTCCCACGGTACCTAACATCGCGAGATGTCGGTAGAAAATAATGTGCTTAGGAGGATACACATTACGTCCGGATATCATCGATAATCATGAGGTAATCATCTAATCCGTTAAGTCAATCATAAAGATTGAAGTTCATCAGGCTTAAAAGCTGATATATTACCTTTCCGGAGGTTATCCACTGGGAATCTGATCAATCACTGACAATTTGTGTATCATGGTGCGCTTCCCATTTGGCTAGCAAATCTCCCTCATTGAGATAAGCTTTGACTACCAGTTTCCCTGTTTGATGTTGAGGCCTGGTAGATTTCCAGTCGATTTTAGCAATGACTTTTCAAGATTTTTCGTCACCCTACAACTGGTCTGGACTACAACTTCTGAAATAAATCAGCAAGTGTGTCGTTCGGGAGACTTGACTCCCTTTAGGATGGAATGGATACATCCTGTATGGTCATATAAGTGGTCGGACGCAACATTGTCCTTGTTAGGAGAAACAATGAGGATCGTCCTTAGGGTTTTCGATCTGGCGCGAGATCCGGTTTCCGACCACGCTATACAATCACCGCTCTCTCACGGTTTACACTCGTTTTGGTACAAGTGACCTACAAGTTAGCTTACTAAACTAGTAGGATTTTCATTCAAATAATTGAATGATAGTGCAACTTCAAAGACTATTAATAATTTAAAATGTAAACCAACATTTATTTTCTAGATTTTAAGACCATAATGTGTATAACGTGGTTTTTGGGCTTTTAATCGTTTTTAAGGCTACTTGAAAATTTTAAAATTTTTTTTTAAATAATCTTATACTCAATTAAGTTTATAAAATATCTTTTAAAAATTTATATTTATAACGGAAATTCGGTTGTTATACCTGATCTTAATCCGTCAATAAATTTTAAAATCAATTTATAAAATTTAACCTTTTACAAGTTATGTTGCCTTGAACGCCTTAATTTTAGTAAAACGAGTTCCCGATAAATTTCTACTCCCCACCCCACACTTGAGATCATGCAAGGCCCTCATTGCATGAAATCAGAAAAAGGATTAAATTTAGAGGGCAAAGTGATAGGGTGATTGTAGAAATTTTCAATTTTTAACCTGTAAATCGTGGAACATGTAGACGGATGCTGCTGAACTTACTGCCAGCATAAGAGCATCGTCCAGTCCGCGATTATCATCATACACACATCATAATATCAAATGTCGCTGAACTTAATGCCAGTCTTTGAAGTTCAATCATGCTGCACAAATTAACAAACCACACAATTTATAATAAAAAGAACGGTGTTTTTACAACCACAACCGTTCACAAATCCACACAATTAGCCAGTTATTACAAACCAAATATTGTCTAAAATCACACCACACAAATTAAATTGTCTCAAAACAAAGTACAAAATGATCAAAGGCACGCAGGCCTAGTTATCAAACGGCCAAAAATAATTACCCGAACCATCTCTGTACGGGCGTCCCTGTGGATATTGCTGCTCAAATCTGTTCCGAGCATCCTGCAACGCAGCGGTATTATCATAAATCGGGTGAGGCGGAGGTGGGTTTTGAGGATCCGTGTAATATTGGGGTGTCAGACGTGTCGTCCCATAGTACTGCTCGGGGTTGGAATAAAACAACTCTGAGTTATGGTTATTCCAATCAATACCATAACTCATCCATCCCTGATCGTGCACTTGAGCAATCTGTCGTTGGTCCATTCGCTGCTGACTATCCCACATTCGATCGTTGTGCATCCTTTGTTCGTTCGGGCTCAACCTCATGTTATTAACACTACCAACCAAACTGTCCCAACTTGATTGGGACGGATGCCACGGAACCTGTTCACCAACATTAGTCTGTGCCTCCATTTCCGCCTCCTCTTCCTGCCGCTGCTCTTGCTGAACACCACTGCCACTTGCGTCACCTGCACCAACTGCCACAAAAGGCACCAAATGCCCATTTCTATCTTTCATAATGATTTCAGCATTAATATAAAAAACCTTTTTTAATGGTTTCATTACGCTCGTGTACTCCTGTAATCTACTGAAATCAATGTTAAAATGTCGGGCAATTCGGGTGATGTAGTGGCCTCCCAGAAGTGGCTTCTGTAGCCGTGTCTCAGTCGCAATGGCAAGGAAATAATTACCGATTAGCCCAGGAATGTCGGTATAGGAACCCCGCTTGATTTGATCCATAATCCACAAATCTAATGTTTTCACCTTCTCATGACCCTCAATCCTCGCATTAAACGTGCATGCAATGAGTCGATGAAGCAGCTTATCATCCCGGGCTGCGATTTCGTTGTACCTGTGCTTGCTTGATCTAAAATGTGCAGGCGCAATATTTGGCTTACAAATTCTGCGCCAATAAGAGGTGTCATCAAAAACATGCTGGCCAACGTAATCAGAAGCCCGCAAATATTCACCTAACTGATTATCGGTGAATTCCCCAAAAATTCCCAGAACTCTACAAAGCTGTAAACTGCTTATACCCCTATCTTGGCCCCCGAGACGAAAACGTAGAAACTCATTCGATAAATAATCGCTGACATTGTTAAACCGCATGGTAGAGTAAAATTCTTTAAGCAGCACCGGATAGATTGGTTCATTGATGCTAAAAACATGTTCCCAAGCGTGGGCGACTACTCTATTGTACGGGATGGCTAGTAAATTAGTAACATGTCGGTGCATGCCCGCTTCTTCCAATGGCCCCCAGATAAAATACCAAGTGGCATTAATCGGCCTGCGGTTTATTCTCTCAAACGTTTCGGTGTAGTCTTCGTCGTTCTGAACCTGTGTTAACCAAACTCGAGGATCATTTAGATCCTCCTCCTCTTCTTCTCCGGAAGATGATGATGAATGATGTTGTTGTTGTGGTGGTGGTGGTTGTCGTGGAGGAGCCAAACCTGCTGTCCTTCCTCTTTTTACCGGTCCTCCTCTGCTTGGTTGTCCCTGCAAAACATTATACACCAAACCAAAAGAACATAGAAACCGTTGTGTTAATGTTAGCTAAAACATAACCGAGTAGCAGGAGAACTTAATCATTCAATTCCTAGTTCAAAAGTATCAGGATTCATTTACACAAAAGTGCATGTTCACCGTTTCAAACCAAAATCAACCAAAGTCAACATGAATTCGTTAAGACACCTTTAAAAATGAAAATCATAACTTCACAAAGTAGCACAAACTTAGGACTCAAAGATTCAAGTATGTTGTGTCATAGGTCATAACATTTAACTTTGCATTCTAATCATATTCATCACAAATCATAATACAATTTTCACAATTTTTAGCTCAAATGACCATTATAACATCATACATTAAGGCATTCCATTCCCTTAATTTGATTCAACAGGCCCTTACAAATGAAAAACAAGCATACACATTTCATAAATTCATTACAATTCAACAATATGCTTAGAAATTTACTAACATTCAAAAACGACCCGGCCAAGTTGACATCAACATCACCAACACAATCAAATACTTCACAAGAATCATAAACATCATACATAAACTCAACATCATAAGTTAAACACCCTAAATTCGGATTTAATTTCTACAAACCCTAGAATCATGAACAAAACCCTTAAAAGCATGTAATCTTTGCAAAATAAACACATAAGGGCAATTTAAACATCTAAGGCATGTTAATCTTAACAATAATCATGCAAATCAAACACCCCACACTTATCCTTCACCAATTTATAGATATAAACATACAATTCAAGTAATTGATAAAGAAAAGTGTAAAAATGGAGTATCCATACCCAAAAGTTCATGATTTGAAGCTTGAATTTGAAGAAGAAATCGCGAATTTGAGGTAGAGATTAGGGTTTTTGGAGAGTGGTTCGTGTTAGGGCAGAGAGAAATAGAGAAGAGTGTGTTTTGTGGATAAGAAATGGGTTGGATATGGTTTAAAAACGTATTTTTTTTTCTGACTCAGGGGTCTAGACGTCGTCCTGATTTTTGGGACGGCGTCTCGATTCTTTAAGTGGGACGACGTTTAGATCTTTGGGACGGCGTCCCGGTTTGTTAAGTGGGATGGCGTCTAGGGTTTTGGGACGGCGTCCTGTTTCACTAAAACTCACTGACCTGTTTTTCTGAGTCGTTCGCGTTTAGAGGTCATACGTTAATCATTTTGTACCAAACTAAAATTTATCGCGCACACAATACAAACCTAATTACAATTGTGAACAAGTTTTTTACGAGTCGTTCACCAAACTCGTCCCCATTTAGATTTAGGCCTTTTTCTTGAAGTTGAGGCTAACCTCATCCTCAATTTCTAGGGGACCATCAACATAGTGTTTGACCCGGTGGCCATTCACTTTAAAAGTATCACCCTTCCCGTTCTCCATTTCGACTGTACCATAAGGGTACACCTTTCTAACAACAAACGGTCCCGTCCATCGGGACTTAAGCTTTCCGGGTGATAACTTGAAACAGGAATTATAAACAAGGACACGATCGCCTTCCATGAATTCCTTTGGACGTTTCAATCTTTTGTCGTGCCATTGTTTGGTTTTTTTCTTGTAAATTAGAGAGTTGTCATAGGCTTCAAACCTCAACTCGTCTAATTCGTTTAGTTGAGTCAAACGTAACCGACCCGCTTCTTGGTAATCCAAATTGCATGCCCTTAGCGCCCAATGTGCTTTATGTTCAATCTCCAACGGGAGATGGCATGCTTTTCTGTATACCATACGGAAAGGAGTTGTTCCAATTGGTGTTTTGTAGGCCGTGCGAAAGGCCCACAATGCATCGTTTAACTTGGTTGACCACTCTTTTGGATTGGCACCAACGGTCTTTTCAAGTATGCGTTTTAATGACCGGTTGGTGTTTTCTACTTGCCCACTCGTTTGGGGATGATAAGATGTCGAAATTTTATGAATTACTCCATATCTTTTCAACACCTTTTCCAATTGCTTATTGCAAAAGTGGGTGCCCCGGTCACTTATAAGAGCTTTTGGTGTGCCGAACCTAGAGAAAAGTTCCATCAAAAAGTTTACCACTACTCGGCCATCATTTGTTGGTAGAGGTTTTGCCTCCGCCCATTTAGAAACATAATCTATGGCGACAAGTATGTAGAGGTAAGAATGAGATTTTGGAAAGGGGCCCATAAAGTCAATTCCCCAAACATCGAACACCTCGCATACTTGGATGCTTTGTTGAGGCATTTCATCCCGTTTAGTTATTTGACCGGCCCGTTGGCACACGTCACAAGCTTTACAGACAGCGTAGGCATCTTTGAATATGGTAGGCCAATAGAAACCGGCCTCGTAAACTTTCCTCCCCGTGATTTGGGGACCAAAGTGCCCACCTGTTGGACCAAGGTGACAGTCAAGCAGAATTTCGGTGCATTCCTTCCCCGAAACACACCGACGGATTATCCCATCGGGACACTGTTTAAAGAGATATGGGTGTTCCCAAAAATAGTATTTTAAGTCACTAAAGAATTTCTTTCTTTTCTGGTGTGACATACCGGTTTCTAGGAATCCACCCGCAAGATAGTTGGCAATGTCTATAAACCATGGATCATCAATTTTCTCAACTCTCATGAGATTTTCATCAGGAAAATTATCTTGGATAACTGTCTCATGTAGAACCCCAAGATTCGGGTTCTCAAGTCGAGAAAGGTGATCGGCAGCTAGGTTTTCGGCACCCTTTTTATCCTTTATATCGATGTCGAATTCTTGCAAAAGCAAGACCCAACGTATTAAACGGGGTTTAGCATCTTGCTTAGAAAGCAAGTACTTTAAAGCCGAGTGGTCGGTGTAGACAACCGTCTTTGCTAGCACTAAATAGGATCGGAATTTGTCAAACGAAAAGACGATTGCAAGGAGTTCCTTCTCGGTGGTAGTGTAATTAAGTTGGGCTCCTTGCAGTGTCTTACTAGCATAGTAAATGGGCTTGAAATGTTTTTCTATTCTTTGCCCCAAGACGGCACCAATAGCAAAGTCACTGGCGTCACACATAAGTTCGAATGGTATTGACCAATTCGGTGATATGAGAATCGGTGACTGCGTGAGCTTTGCTTTAAGTAGGTTAAAGGCGGTAAGAGTCCTTCTCAAGAAGTTTGTTCATGGGGGTTGCAATTTTGGAAAAATCCTTAATGAACCGCCGGTAAAAACCGGCGTGCCCCAGAAAACTTCTAACACCTTTCACATTCGTTGGTGGTGGTAATTTGGCTATTACTTCCACTTTAGCCCGATCCACCTCCAGACCTGCACAAGAAATTTTATGACCCAATACAATGCCCTCTTTTACCATAAAATGACATTTTTCCCAGTTTAGTACAAGATTTGATTCTTCACACCTAATCAACATACGCTCAAGATTTTTAAGACATGAGTCAAAAGAATCACCGAAGACTGAGAAGTCATCCATGAATACTTCCATAAAATCTTCAATCATGACATGAAAAATAGCCACCATACACCTTTGGAAGGTAGCAGGAGCATTGCATAAGCCAAAAGGCATACGCCGATAGGAGAAAGTACCATAAGGACATGTAAAGGTCGTTTTCTCTTGGTCCTCGGGTGCTATAGGGATTTGGAAATATCCCGAGAAACCGTCAAGAAAACAATAAAAATTCTTTCCCGCTAATCTTTCCAACATTTGATCAATGTAAGGAAGGGGAAAATGGTCTTTTCGGGTAGCATCATTTAATTTCCTGTAGTCAATGCATACCCTCCAACCCGTGATAGTCCTGGTAGAAATTAATTGGTCGTCTTCATTTATGACAACGGTCATGCCACCCTTTTTGGGCACGCATTGGACCGGACTCACCCAAGGACTATCCGAAATTGGATAAATAAGACCCGCATCTAGGAGTTTTACAATCTCCTTCTTAACAGCTTCTTGCATATTGGGGTTGAGTCGCCTTTGTCTTTGTACACACGGCTTATAGTTATCTTCCATTAATATCTTATGTGTACAATAAGAGGGACTTATACCCTTGATGTCATGAATTTTCCATGCTAGAGCCGTTTTATGGGCTTTTAACATGGAAACAAGCTTAGATTTCTCACTTACAGAGAGTTCGGATGAAATGATCACCGGGAGAGTAGAACCTTCTTGTAGGTAAGCATATTCCAAGTGACTTGGAAGTGGCTTTAGTTCCAAAACGGGAGGTTCTTCAATCGATGTTTTACATCGGTATTCATTCCCTAAATCCAACTTTCTGTACTCTTCATCATTTGGCTCATACCCGTTAGCCATCAAAGTGGTCAACATCTCCACTTCTTCCACCATTGTTTCATCATCACCTTCCGCAAAAATGCATTCTCCTGTACCTTTTAATTCTGGAAATTCCTGCAATAACTCCGAATACGTGTCTACGGTTTGCAAATAATAACATTGATCATCAGTAGACTCGGGGTATTGCAAGGCATGATCAACGGAAAAGGTAACCTTCATATCCTCAATACTAAGGGTCAATTTCTGCCCATGAACATCTATCATAGCTCTAGCGGTATTGAGGAAAGGTCGACCTAATATAAGAGGCACACGTGTGTCCTCCTCCATGTCTAGAATTACAAAATCAGCCGGAAATACTAGGGTACCGACTTTTACTAACATATTCTCTAAAATTCCACGAGGGAATTTAACAGAGCGGTCTGCTAGTTGGATTGCCATTCGAGTTGGTTTCAGTTCCCCGGGGTTTAGCTTAACATATAATGAATAAGGCATTAAATTTATGCTAGCCCCTAAATCCGCTAATGCTTTAATGCATTCCAAATCTCCCAGGAGACATGGTATGGTAAAACTTCCAGGATCAGCTAACTTTTTCGGTATTTTGTTCATCAAAATTGCTGAACAATTAGCATTCATGGTGACGGATGAAAGTTCCTCCATTTTCTTCCGATTAGTAAGTAAGTCTTTTAAAAACTTAGCATACTTGGGCATACCTGAGATTACATCAATGAAAGGCATGTTTATGTTAATTTGTTTAAACATATCTAGGAATTTCGACCTTTCGGCTTCTAGCCTCTCTTTTTGTTGTTTTCTTGGGTATGGGAGCGGTGGTTGATATGGTTTTACTACGGGTTTTTCCCGTTCTTCCTTTTCAACCACTTTTTTCGGCTCCTTAACCGGTTCATCATTTTGGTTCAATGGAACCCTGAAATCAGAATTTTCGGGCATTTTTGGAGCATCATATGCTAGACCACTCCGTGTGGTGATAACATTTGCTTGCTCATTTCGTGGGTTTTTACTGGTATCGCCCGGTAAACTACCTGGTTTCCTCTCGCTCAGTAAATTGGCTAAACCACTCATTTGTTTTTCTAAATTTTGAATTGATGCTTGTTGGTTTCTAAATTGATGTTCGTTTTTCTCGTTGGTTTGGTTTATATTTGTGACAAGCTGAGTTTGTGATGTAATTAACTTTTCCAACATACTCTCTAAATTTGACTTTTTCTCTTCCTGTTGGGGTTTTTGGTAAAAACCCGGAGTTTGTTGTTGGAACCCACTACTTGACCCTTGTTGAAAATTGGAAGTTTGACCTTGAGGGTTGTAGGGGTTGTTAAAGTTTCGGTTAAATTGGGCTCTTCCCTGAAACTGGTTATTATTTCTTTGGCTTATGAAAGCCACTTCTTCTTTTTGAGCCATGGTTAACCCGGCATCACAATCTTTTCCTAAGTGGAGACCTCCACAGTATTCACAACCTACTTTCATACTATGGATTTCCTTGGTGATTTTGTCCATGTTTCGGACAACACCATCTATTTTTACACCTAGGGAGCTTAAGTCATCATAAGCACCGGCGCTTTGGACTTGAGCATTTCGAGTAATTGGGCGTTCTTGATGCCACTCATGAGAATAATTGGCTAGTTTCTCGATTATCTCATAAGCCTCTTGCTCGGTTTTGTCCATAAGAGAACCACCGGCCGCTTGGTTAATTGAAATTCGGGTTGCTACATCACAACCTTTGTAAAAGATTTGGACCTTTTGAAAGGTATCCAAACCATGGTTTGGACAACCTCTTAGCATTTTGGAAAATTGATTCCATGCTTCGTACAGGGTTTCCATCGGCTTTTGACAGAATTGGGTAATTTCGTGTTGGAGTCTCGCGGACTTGGATGCTGGAAAATATTTCTTAAGAAATTTTTCCAACATACCATCCCACGTTTCTATCGTAGCCTCGGCCAATGAATCTAACCAACTTCGTGCTTTCCCTTGGAGTGTCCAAGGGAAAAGTCTTAATAATATGGCCTGGTCAGTTTCTGGTTTAAGTTTAAATAGAAGACATATCTCTTGAAAGAAACGAATATGTTCATTTGCATCTTCATTCGGACCACCACCAAATTGACACCTGTTATTAATCATTTGAAGAATATGTCCTTTTATTTCAAAAGTTACCTCACCAGTAGGTGGAGTAATAGCACTACCTTTTCCGGTCCGGGTTGCTTTCATCTTTGCTGCCATTGATTGTCGTGGTACCAACGGTCTTTCTCCTTCCATTTCAAAATTTGGGGGTTGAACGGGTTTACCAAAGTCTGAATATCGAGGCTTGGTCGTACTTGATTCTGAATCAAAGGTTTCTTGCTTTGATGAAGATTCAAAAATTTCAAGTACTTCTTTTGAAATCCTACCAAGCTTTCTATCAGGTTCTGTAAACGGTGTAAGTAATGGAGATTCTGAACTTCGGGTATGTGGCATATGCGACCTATAAACTGTCAATCACACAACTAACAAAAATTATTAAACATACCGATTCTATAAGTTTAAAAATCAAAGATTATTAAAAATTTAAAATAATTAAGAAACTACTTAATCACAAATCAGTTAATAATTCTATTTTGACACAAAACTGTCCCCAGCAGCGGCGCCAAAAACTTGATGTGCGAAAAGTGGTATATGAATTATCGTATGGAAAATACCGGTTTTAGAGATTGCTACACACTAACGGGCAGTGTACCCGATCGTGTAGTAGTATAGTAACTGGTTTAGTTCCATGTATCGTTCCAAGGACAGTTATATCAGTCAAACTAGAATTAGAAACTATATTATGATTAACTAAGTGAATGAAAGTTAAAAGTACAAGTTTTATGTTTTGGTGGCTATTTAACGATTTAGCCAAATCAAAGAAGGTTAAATGTAAAAACAATATTTTTGTCTTTTAAGTTTATGAAATGATAATAAACGCAAATAAAGCAAGTAAGATAGTTTTGAATTAAATCAAAGAGATGAAATGTTTATCTAGATATTTTACCCTCGGTATTGGATGTATTTTTAGGTATTAAGTCCTGATTGAATAATTATGTGTGTAGTTATCTAATAGGTTCACTAAGAGTTCTCTCGGATAAACACGTAAATATAATAACAAGATCAAGGGTTCCCTTTTCACTATGGTTCTTGTATTTGTAATCAAATAACTATAAGCATGCTAATCACCTAAATCGACTCGCCAAGAGTTCTCTTTAGCAAGTACTCAAACTAGAATTACTAAGCGAGGGTTCCCTATTACTTAGACCTTTTCGTTTGTGACTAGTTGATCAACAAGATCAAAGACTTGAATAACAATTGTCTTTGCGTTCGCTTTACACAATTCATTCCTATTTTGTTTAACCGTTTTAATCTAGTTTACCCCCTTGGTCCGGTTTAGCAAACAATCAATCTAAGACAAGTTGATTGTAAATCAATATGATACATCAACAAGAGTTCTCTTTATCAACAACATATCAATTAACTAGATACAAATGATTTTAACAACAATAAGCATGGTTCTTAATTCAAACTTCAATCTATCACGCATAATACATTCAATCAATAAGATTACATCCAATACCTTGGTTATTAATCTAGACAAACATTATAAAAACTAGCCAACAATCATGGTAACAGACAACAATACAATCAAATTATTAACTGAAATCATTGCTGAGAACAAGTAAATAACCTACAAGAACAAGAGTTCTTGGATGAAGAAGGTTTTGATGGATGATGCCTTGATGTTGAGCCTCTTCAAAGAGGTTGGAGTTCTCCAATTTGCTCCTGAAAATCGCCTCTAAACTCTCTGGTTCGTATTCTGATGAAACAGTCCCTCAAAAACTGAAGTTTTAAAGTGGAGAGAGTAGGTAAAAAGCCAAAAAATCGGCTACACCTACTACGGGACGTCGTCCCAAAGGGCAGGACGGCGTCCCGGTATAAAGGGCTAGACGGCGTCCCACTTACCGAGACGGCGTCCCGAATTGAAAGACAGGACGGCGTCCCACCTTCCAGGACGGCGTCCTGTTGTGTTAATTTTGACTGTTTCGTTTTCTTTACAATATTACTTCATTTGGACGAAGCCTAACACCTTGGAAGCTTTGTTTTATCATTTTAAAGTGCTATCTTGACCCTAACTCGTATCAGGATCAACCAATGTCATAAATCATCAAAATTCTTTGTAAATCATTCTTCCGATATAAACTTGCGCATCTTGGTTTATTATTTGTAGAACACCTTCATCATCCTTGATTCTAGAGCGTTTTTAATGATATTGCGATAGATATATATGATGTTATTGAGCAATATCAAGGATCCAAAAAAAAAAAATTCTGGATTAGTACATCTGGACATCATCCAGATCTGAAGGCCAGGACGGCAACCAGCCTTTTGGGACGGCGTCCCAATGAACTACCAGTGACTGATCACGGGGTCCAACTTACGTGAGCGGAAAACCTGCTTCCCGACACTTTTATACGAAACCACTTTTACAACATGTCAATATGTATAAAACTAAAGGAATTCCATGATGAAAGACAAGTTTTACAATACCGGGCCCACAATGGCCCGTCTTACGAATTTCGTTCAAAATTACAAGTTTCGACCAAAGAGTTTAACTTCCAAACGACATCTAGAGCATGGGATTTGGGATTAAACTACCCAAATCTTGATCGAACTTCAAAAGCCATAAACTTTCAAAAAGCGTCCCCCAACCAAAACAAACGGGAAACCACTAATCCAACCGAATACCTTTGCCCTTATCCAAGCCCGAGCCTAATTAGTATATAGAGTTATAATATAGGAAATTGTTTAGTTACGATTAGATGTATTAATGAATATACAAATGATATAGGTTCGTGAATCCGAGGCCAACCCTGCGTTGTTCAATATAGTCATATGTATTTTTACTACAAAATACATTAAGTAAGTTCATTTGATTCCCTTTTACTCTTTACATTTTTGGAACTGAGAATACATGCGCTACTTTTACAACGGCTTTATTAAATGCTTTTGAAATACATTTTGAACTGCGAATACATGAAATGCTCTTATAAATGTTTGACGAGATAGACACAAGCAAAACATTCCTCGAATGAATTATGTGGACGTGATAATTGCCACCATTGAATTATGTGGACGTGATAATTTCCACAATTGATATAAATATTTTTCCCCTGATTATTATTGCTTGGTAACCTAAGAATTAGGTAACATCACTAATTTTAAGAATTAGTGCACGCCTAATTCACGCGAATCCTAAAGGTAGCTACCGGGTTTAACACCCCCACCCAGAATGTTCACTAGACAGAAGGGATAGTGGGCGTGGTGTTTAGTACTTCGAAGTTTATATGATTATTATACAGATGAGATGTTCTGTTTTGGAGATATTATTATGCGCATTATATGTTAAGGTCGGTTACCAAGCCAAGTTATGAAAGCATGAAAAGTGAATGTTATGTATCGAGAGAATGATTTTATACATAGGTTATGTGTATGTTATTTTTGTGCACGAGATATGTGTACGGTTACTAAGATTTATGAAAAATGATTTTCGTACACGAGAAAGGTGTACTGTATTTAAAAGATATTGCATGTACATTACAGGTGGGTATAGGATTCGGGCCCATTTGTACCATGCAGGATTTAAATCTTGTGGTATATCAAAATGATGAATTTTATTGTTTTATGATAAACTTATGAACTCACCAACCTTTTGGTTGACACTTTAAAGCATGTTTATTCTCAGGTATGAAAGAAATCTTCCGCTGTGCATTTGCTCATTTTAAAGACATTATTTGGAGTCGATCATCGCAATGGGACCAGATGTTGGTGACTTCGTCCAGATGGATTAGGATGGGGTATGACATAACTTGCAAACACGTGACGCATTGCTCAACATACTTATCAACATCATGTTTCATGCTCGGCCACCAATACTCTTTCTTTAAATCATAATACATCTTTGTCGCGCCCGGATGGATGGAATACTTTGACTTTGTGCTTCGTCAAGTAGCACTCGTCAGTAATCTCCCATTCTAGGCACCCACACTCGTCCTTGGAAGGATAACAAACCATGCGGGCCTAAGGTAATAAACTCTGTTTGGCCCACAATTCGCTCCTCATGCTTATTGTTACCAAAAGCTTCAATTTGTATCTCACCGAGCTTTACAAGAAAATCGTTAGTAATAATCATGCGTAACGATCCTACTCGTATCGCCGGATGTTGACTCTTCCGACTTAACGCATCCGCAACCACATTCGCCTTACCCGGATGATAAAGTATTTCACAATCATAGTCTTTCACCACATCCATCCATCTACGTTGACGATAATTCAAATTTCATTGATCAAAAAGATGTTTCAAACTCTTATGATCCGAATAAATCGTACATTTGATAGCGTACAAGTAATGGCGCCAAATTTTCAACGCATGAACCACCGCCGCCAACTCGAGATCGTGAGTCAGATATCTCATTTTGTGTTCCTTCAATTGTCGAGAGGCATACGCGATGACTTTACCTCGTTGCATTAGAACACAACCGATCCCATTTAAAGAAGCGTCACAATAAACCGTCATGTCTTCTACACCTTCCAGCAGCACTAAAACCGGAGCTTGACATAACTTCTCTTTTAACAATTGGAAAGAAATTTCTTGCTCGTTTTCCCAATTAAATCTCACATTCTTTCTCGTTAACTTTGTCAAAGGAGAAGCAATTTTGGAAAAGTCTTGGATAAACCGACGATAATAACCGGCCAATCCGAGAAAACTTCGGATTTCCGTAGGCGCAGTCGGTCGTCCCCAACTCTTCACCGTCTCAATCTTCCCCGGATCTACTTGAATACCATCTTTGTTCACAATATGGCCAAGGAATTGAACTTCCCTTAGCCAAAATTCACATTTGGAGAATTTTGCATACAACTTCTCCTTCCGCAACGTCTTCAACACACCAGGCGAATGATGTTCATGCTCCTTCATACTCTTCAAATAGACAAGTATGTCGTCAATGAACACAATAACTGACTTGTCCAACATAGGTTGGCACACTCGGTTCATAAGATCCATGAATGCCGTCGGTGCATTCGTAAGACCAAAGGGCATAACTACAAACTTGATATGCCCATAACGCGTTCGAAAGGCCGTTTTCTCAATATCTTCCTCACAGACCCGCATTTGGTGATAGCCGGACCGTAGGTCAATTTTAGAGAAATAAGTTGCACCTTGGAGTTGATCAAACAAATCGTCAATCCGAGGTAATGGATAACGATTCTTTATCGTCACTTTATTCAACTCTCGATAATCGATGCACATCCGCATACTACCATCCTTCTTTTTCACGAATAAAATTGGAGCGCCCCACGGTGAAGCACTCGGTCGAATAAAACCCTTCTCAAGAAACTCTTGGGTTGGATTTAACAACTCTTGCATTTCCGTCGGTGCTAAACGATAAGGAGTTTTAGTAATGGGAGTAGCCCCCGGAACCAACTCAATGCGAAATTCAACTTGTCTTTCCACCGGAACACCCAGTAATTCATCGGGAAAAACGTCTTCAAATTCACTAACCACCGGAATTTCACGAATGGACGGTGGTGTGACGACCCGTAAATTTCTGACCAAATTTAAACTTAATCTTTATATAAGTTCGACACGATAAGCAAAGTCTGTAATGTTAAAGTCTCAAAAACTTTGAAACTATGTTCATGTATTCAATTACCATTCGACCATTCCCGACGATTCACGAATAATTGTGTGTAAATAAATGTGTAAATATAGATGAAAGTATATATATAATAATAATTAGAGATAATAAATATAATGTAAACATTAAAGTTAAAAACGTAAAATAATATATATAATAGCTAAGTTACTATTAGAATGAATATATATATATATATATATATATATATATATATATATATATATATATATATATATATATATATATATATATATATATATATATATATATATATGTATATGAATGATTTCTATATAATTAATAATATATGTACATTGTATTATATATAAATTATACAAATATTACATATTCAAATATGTTATTATATAACATAAGTATTAAATAATTTATATCATGTAAGGTTAAAATATGAAATCTTATTACAAGTTAAAAAAATTCAGTTGTTATAGCAATATTATTATTACTTTCATTATTCTAATTAATATTAACATTAATATTAATATCAGTATTAGTTATATTATTATTTTCAATGAATAATATATAGATATGAAATTTAATACATTAATTTGTTATCTTTATTAATATTATTATTATTATTATTTTCATGGTTATTAGTATTATGAATAACTAAAAAAAAATATAGTTGTCTTATTAATATTATTATTACTACTTTCATAATTATTATTACAATTAATTTTAATGATAGTATTGTTATACAAGTAATATAATTATTAATTAATATTTAATATTAATTGTTATATTGATAATGTAATAAATAATTATTATTTAATATTAAATATAATATAAAACTAAACTATAACGCGTAATATATCATTATCTGTTCTAAATTCCTTATCTCTGTTCTACTCGTGACCCTCTGTCAACAACCCTCCAGCTATATCAATCGATCAGCTCCTGGTTTTGATAAGGAAAGATTCCTTTAATTTTTTCCATTATCCATATTAATTATAATCACCTTCTATCATCTGTTTTTACTTAAAAAAAAGAAAAAGAAAAGAAAAGGGGCAAGAACATAGCTGCTTTCTGTTCGCGTCTGATATTGTACCATGAATCGAATTGTTGTGAGTTTTCAAATTCTGTTAATGTGATGATGTTAGAAGTATTTCATTTAAACTCTGTGTAAAATTTCAAGCCTCAAATCATCAAATCGATTATTAATTTTAGAAGTCAAAGTTCTTGAAACAAAAGTCAACAGGATGTTCTTCAAGCAAATTCGAATTTTCTGTTATAAATCAAGTTAAATTGATGATTTATAAAGTTTATAGGTATGATTTAGCAACTCTTTCATGAAGGGATCATTAGCTAAAACGTCCTTAAAATCAAAAATCAAATTTCTTTTTTTATAAAAATAGCGAACTGCAGCAGCGGTTTAATTTTTATTTTAATTTTTTTTTCATTTTCAGTTTACACAGACATTTGAATTTGATAATTTAGGATTTGTTCTGAAGTATCTAGATCACAGCTATGATAAATTGGGTTGTTTTGGTCGATTAAAACGTAAAGTATGAAGAAGAAGAAGAAGAAGGGAACCGAAAACAATATAAAAGAAATAAAAAATTGGGTTAAAACAGAAATGGTTGGGCAGATGAGTGGTTATGGGTATGTTCGGGTGGGTGTGAGGTCGCTGGTTCGAGCCCCTACAAGGGCATCTTATTTTTGGAGCTTATTATTGTGAGGTAGTCACCATTTTTTTTTATTATCCTTATTTTTATTATTTTGTTATTATTATTATTAGTAGTTATTGTTAATTGTTGTTATTACTAATATTAGTAATATGTTTAGTAGAATAATTAAAAGAATTATTATTATGGTTATTACTAGTATAACTATTATTAATATTATCATGATTATGATTATTACTATTATTATTATCATTAAAATGAGTAAAATTATTATTATCATTATTATTAAGACTAGTAATAACTTTAAGCATTAGTTGTATTAATATATTTTGTATGAATATAAGAATTAGTATTAAAGCCATTATTATTATATCAATTTTAGTAATATTACTATCATTATTATTGTATTATTATTACTAGTATTATGATTTCGAGGATATTAAGTATATTAATAACATAAATATATAATAAAAGATAATAGGATAATGATTATAGAAAATAGTTGTAAGTATACGAATACATGTAAAAGTTATGATTATAGGTACAAAATAATGTTATAAGAAATTTTAGTCGTTATCATAGAAATTTGACACGAAGATTATGATTATGAATAGAATTATTATTATTGTTATTAGAAAAACAATACAAGTTATTATTATTTTTCACTAATATTAGTATTAGTATCATTTTTGTAATTATTACTTTTACTATTATTATTATTATTATTATTATTATTATTATCATAAGTATCAATTTTAACAATATCGTTATTATTATTAGTATTATCGATATTAAGAAAGTTATTATTATTAGAAAATCATTATTATCAAAACTATCATTTTATTACAAATAGCTATTTTGTACCTAAAATAAGCTTAATACATGTATTATAATTATATTAACAGTTTATATACCTACATATCAAACATAATAACAATATTTATATAAATACTTATATATAACAAACTAATGATATTTTTTTATATAATACTAACCATATATATATAGATATATTAATATAACTAAATATATAGATATTAAACATTTTGAATATATACACAAACTAAATATAATATATAATTTAAGATAATATATAAACTTGTTCGATTACGATTATACATTTTAATAAATATACAAATGCTATAGGTTTGTGAATCCAAGGCCAACCCTGCATTGTCTAGTTATTCAATATCGTCATATGTATTTTTACTACAAAATACAGTATGGTGAGTTTCATTTGCTCCCTTTTTAAATGCTTTTGCAATATATATTTTTGAGACTGAGAATACATGCGCTTTTATAACTGTTTTACGAAATAGACACAAGTAAATGAAACTACATTCTATGGCTGGATTATTAAACCGGATATGCCCTTTTTAGTCTGGTAATCTAAGAATTAGGGAACAGACACCCTAATTGACGCGAATCCTAAAGATAGATCTATCGGGCCCAACAAGCCCCATCCAAAGTACCGGATGCTTTAGTACTTCGAATTTATCATGTCTGAAGGGAGTCTCGAAATGATAGGGGATATTCTATATGCATCTTGTTAAGGTCGGTTACCAGGTGTTCACCATATGAATGATTTTTGTCTCTATGCATGAGACGTATATTTATGAGAAATGGAAATGAAAATCTTGTGGTCTATTATATTATTGAAAAATGATTATTTATGATAAACTAATGAACTCACTAACCTTTTGGTTAACACTTGAAAGCATGTTTATTCTCAGGTATGAAAGAAACCTTCCGATGTGCATTTGCTCAAATTAGAGATATTACTTGGAGTCATTCATGACATATTTCAAAAGACGTTGCATTCGAGTCATTGAGTTCATCAAGATTATTATTAAGTCAATTATAGTTGGATATATTATGAAATGGTATGCATGCCGTCAACTTTCGATATAATGAAAGTGTGCCTTTTAAAAACAAATGCAATGTTTGTAAAATGTATCATATAGAGGTCAAGTACCTTGCGATGTAACCAAATGTAATGTATTCGTCCAGATGGATTAGGACGGGTCGTTAGAGGTGGCTCTTCGCGAGTATCAACTACGTGGGCAAGAAAAGCCATACCAGCACTACTAAGAAAACGGCGTGCCCGTGCAATAGTGCATAATGGCACAAGTCTTCTCCGTCGCTCGCCGTGAATAATTAACTCTCCCCCACTTGGGGTCTTCACATGAATAGATTTTTCATGGCATGCAATATTGGCTCTATAACGATCGAGTCAATCCATACCAACGACAATATCGAATTCATCCAACGTCATCGGGATAAGATCAATTTTAAACGTTTCGGTGCCAAAAACAATATCACAATCATTACAAACGTCAACCCCTAGCACTGTCTTACCATCCGCTATTTCAACTTCTACCGGATGACTTAACTTAGCTAGCGATTTATCAAGCTTAGACACAAAACGCGGAGACACAAACGACAAGTTTGCACCGCTATCAAATAGGATTCTTGCCGGATTAGAGTTAACCATGAAAGTACCTGAGACAACTTCATTGGATTGATTGGCCTCCTCATTGGTCATCAAATAATTTCGTCCTCTCGCCGTTCCCGCCGCCTTCTCTAGCCTTTTAACTTGATCGGTACGCAAATCAGGACACTCCGACTTCCGGTGTCCTTCTTTATTGTAATTAAAGCAAGTGATTTTGGTTGTCGCCGGGTTCGTGCAATCATGGGATAGATGTCCTTATTGCCCACAATTATAACACCGAGGTTTAAATTCTTTAAAACCACCCTTCTTCACACTATTAACGCTCTCGGAACCCTTTTTGTTCTTCTTGCTTGAAAATTTTGAATGGCTTGAACCTTCAAACTTTCTTTTACAAAAAGAGAAATCACTTTTCTTTGGAACTTCCGGTTCAAAACCCCGAGCCAACACGTATAACTCTTCAAAAGACTTAGCCATTCCCCGGCTAATCTTACGTTTCAACTCATCGTTCAGAGTACGATAAAAATCTAGCATCAACATTTGGTCATCACCCACATGCTCAGGACAAAAACGAGTCTTGGACAAGTAGGTAGACTTGAGAGTAACCAAGTCCATAGAACCTTGTCATAATTCGCGTAACTCATCCCAGATTTGATTAAGGTCGGATGGAGTTCGAAATTCACCAAAGAACTCTTTCTTAAACTCCTCTCATGTCAAGCTCATACATTGTTCTTCCCCATATAATTGAATCTTATCATCCCACCACATCTTCGCCTCTTCGCGTAACATGCTAGAACCGTACCTCGTTTGCTTCTCGGGACAACATTCTGCGATACGGAAGGCCCCCTCGATGTCGGAGATCCAATATGTACTTTTTACCGGGTCCCTCACTCCATTAAACATAGGAGGTTGGGCATCTTTGAAATTTTTGTAATGGAAGTCTCGCCTTCCATACCCACCGTTACCATCACCTCCTTCACTGCGAGCATAAATATTTCTAGCGTCAAGTGCCTCTTCGATTGCGGCCTTCATTCGTTCATTAATTAAATCGGTTACTTGTTCATCGACCGAATCTTGGAAGACCTTTCGGACGTCCGCGAGAAACTCCGCTTTTTGTTTCTTAAAGATGGCCTCAACTTTGGCCGTAAACTTGGCATCCTCACTCGTACTTCTGTCATTGGTGTCGTGCTCGTTTCTTATCTTCATACTATAAAACGGAAATAGATTAAACAACGATACAAGGACATGCCACAATATATACACATATACGCCTCACCGCCCCATCTTGCTCAACAATCACCGTACATCGCTTGTTTGACACGATTTGAACCCGTAACAATGGTAGCTAGTCATTGTTACGCGATCACGTCGCATTAACTTGCTAGTACAACGTTTATCTCGCTTGATGATTGCAAAGCACAACACGAAAAAAAATTAGCGCATAGTTAGATCACATAAACCTATGCACTAAACAATCCCCGGTCCGACCCGTCTCCTACAAGTCCCGCGTAAAGCACATACATAATAAAGTCTAAGTCTAGGCACCTATCTCAAGTCGCCTAAATCCCTTAGACCATGCTCTGATACCACTTGCAACATCCCAACCCTCGTTATACCAAAATACGATCAAAAAAAATAATAATTCTGGATTAGTACATCTGGACGGGGTCCAGCATTCTGGACGGCGTCCAGATCTGAAGGCCAGGACGGCATCCAGCCTTTTGGGACGATGTCCCAATGAACTATCAGTAACTGATCATGGGGTCCAACTTACGTGAGCGGAAAACCCGCTTCCAGACACTTTTATACGAAACCACTTTTACAACATGTCAATATATATAAAACTAAAGAAATTCCATGATGAAAGACAATTTTTACAATACCGGGCCCACAACGGCCCGTCTTACGAATTTCGTTCAAAATTACAAGTTTCGGCCAAAAAGTTTAACTTCCAATGACATCTAGAGCATGGGTTTTGGGATTAAACTACCCAAATCTTGATCGAACTTCAAAAGCCATAAACTTCCAAAAAGCGTCCCCCAACCAAAACAAACGGGAAACCACTAATCCAACTGAATACCTTTGCCCTTATCCAAGCCCGAGCCTAAAAAGGTAAACAACGAGAGGGTAAGCTAAATCATAGTGAATGCAATAATTATACATATACATATATAATCTATTCACCTGCAAATACTTACACAATACCGTGTACGAGCTACCAATTTAGCAACTATGCAATCACAATGCAAAACTAGATATCCGCAATCTCAATGAGCTAGCATTACCCAAAAGCATATAGTACACAATTTAATATGCTAAAACAAACTATCACACATAACCATGGTTAACCATAACGCACACAAGGGAACCGTACTCGCACAATGACCGTTGGTACTCGCACAATGACCGTTAGTATAACTAACCCCCTAGGTGGACGTCTGCACTTACCGAACCACCCTTCACGCACATGTGGTCTCCATCGCACAAAAGAGTAGTGAATCCACACGCCCGGATAACACTATAGTGAATCCACATGCCCGGATAGCACTAACCACAAGCCCGCAAGCAAATACACTATATACGCATATATATAATTATTCCACTCACCTTAACGCCTTCGGTGAATGAGAGATCAAGCTTGCGACCTTCAATATAACCTACCTAATACATTATGCATATAATCAATCACACAATCAAGTTGGTCAACTAACCCACTTACCATCTTAGCAACATGTTGACCCATAGTGCAAATCTTGACCCATTTGCACTCTTAACCCCAAATTAGGTCAACTTCGCCAAAAACCCTAACACTAGCCCAAAACGGTCTTAACCCACTTAATAGCGTAAGGTTATCGCATCCACACGCTCATTTTACAACTTAGGTCACCCAAGACTCATTTGACCCATTTCAAGGTTAACACACCCATTTGGGTCACCCACAACCCAAATAACACCCATATACTTAATCACAAGGTTTGCTAGTAATTACTAACCAATTTAAGACTCGAAAACACATTTAACATTTCAAAACCATAGGTTAGTCATCCTTTGGGTCCTCATGTCCCAAACTCACCCAAAACCCCCAATTCACTAACAAAAGGGTTCTATGTTCATCACTAACCCAAACCCTAACCCTTATCACTAATTAAGTAGAGGAATTAGGTTTAGAACTTACCACCACAATCATAACGTAGCTAGGGAGTAGATGAACAACTTTAAAACACGCACTTTGACCCAAAACAACCTTCTTCCTCCTCGAATTGAGCTTTCTCTTACAAGGAAACTCTCTCTCTCTCTCTACTTGAAGTGGATGAAGATAAGGTAGGTAAAAGTGAAGTAAAGGCACCCACTAATTGACCCTTGGAGCCCTAAAGTCGTTCCCCAAGTGAAATTACCCATTTACCCCTTTTAAAAATCGAAAAGGAGACAACTGGCCCGCTAGACCATTTGGACGACGTCCAATGGTCTGGACGGCGTCCAGCCCTTCACATTGGGACGGCGTCCCATCATTTTGGACGGCGTCCCGATCAAATGTGGAAACAAACTGTGGAAACGGGATCTTACAATTGTTATAATACATATCGTTATGCCTTGGTTTGCGAACCATAAAATGTCCTTCTAGACTCATGAAGATTCTCTCCGTGCAATCTTTAGTGTGTGGGAAACGCTTTAGGTTATGAACTCTTTAAACGGCAATTGAGTTTTAAGTCCTTAGAAAGTTTTCTAATAAATAAAAATTATGTAGTTTGATTGTGACGACCCGGAGATTTCCGACCAAATTTAAACTTAATCTTCATATGATTTCGATACGATAAGCAAAATCTGTAATGTTGAGTCTCGAAAATTTTTAAACTATGTTTATATATTCAATTGACCTTCGACCGTTCCCAACGATTCACGAACAACTATTTGTAAATAGATTCATATATATTTAAGTATGTATATATATATGTACATGAATATTAATTGTAAATATAAAAGATTAACCATTAAATTTATTTATTTGAAAACATATATTTAATGTATTTAATTATATAATAAAACATGAATCTATATATATAAATTATATTAAAAATAAATATTAAATGATTGTAATATTCGTCGGATGTTCCGATTGATATTAAACAAGTTAAATTCAAACTTATGTAATTTTAAAATAAACGGTGATACGAAAATGTGTTCTGTAAATTTTAGAATTACTAAAAATGTATCTAGGATCTAGTTATTAAATTTTAACACTTTTTATATTTTACCCAGAATTGAGAGAGACAGTTGATGTAATTTTTATTTAATAAATTAATAATCGAATTTTATACCATAATGACTGAGATAAATAAAGACATTTAATTTAAAAATATGGGATTTTTCAGAAGACTTTTTATCTACCACTGATTAACAACGGACCACAATATAATATCCGAGAAAACTGTCGGTAGCATTCATACAATTAAATTTCACTGGTTACTAAAGGCTGCTTTAAATTGCAAGTGGGAAATTATTGTTAACCTTTATTTAACATATATATTTAGGAACGTACAATGCATTGATTGATAATTTGTTACTGTTTTTGTTTTGTTTGTCCCACAACCTTCTAATCTACACATAGATAGTAAGATATAGAAGACACAAAGAAAACCCACTGCATTTTTATCATGAATATAATCAAGACCCACATTACTTTCTTTTGTTTCCTTCTTTTCTCCTTCGTGACAACCCATCGCCACCACTACAAGAACCATCTCTGGCATTCACACCACCACTTAATGCCACCATACACCCCATAACCACCATGAACAACCTCTTTGTCTCTCCCTCACTATTTCTTCGTGAAACAACCACTAACAACCCTACTATCGTTTTTCTTTTATTATTTTTTTTTTTGCCTCTTTGTTGCTACTCATTTTCTGTGTTGTTCACATTGAAACCACCGACACCCACAAACTCAAACCATGTGTATGTGTCTGTTTTCAGCCTCGGCAATCACCCCATGATCACCGCAACCAAGATCATCACCAACTAACCTGCTACTATTTTCGGTACATCTTTGTTTCTTTTGTTTTTCGATCAACCCACAACCTTAAACCACCCACTGTATAATTTTGCTCGAACAATTAACTAGATGATAACTGATACAATAATTCGAAACCCCACCATCATGAATCATCACTAGTTGAACACTATTGTTGATCAATCATGACTGCTATTTTCTGTCCAAGAAATAAAAACCGAACACCCTTTGGTTGTGTTGCTATAGGAAACCCAAAAACCCTCTTCCTCATCGTAAACTCACCATTTTTTTCTTTTCTTTCTGCGTTCTATTCCTGCTCGTCTTCTGTTTTAGTACCATCTAAAAACCACCATAACCCATCACCTTTCTTTTCCTCTCTCCCTCTCTCTCTCTTCATTTTTTTTCTGTTAAACTCGTGAACCCCAAACAACCATGAACAAACTGTCGCTGCAACTGCTCGTATATTCTTGCTTCCGCTGTAACTGTTTCTCTTCGTAACCATCACCAAATTCTGGTCCTATTTCGTGACACAACTACACAATTTATATCGTTACTACTACAGCAGTATTGTTATTTTCTTTTTGGTTCGATTCCTGTGCAACGAGGATGTGAGGCATGAATGATAGAGGTAGTTGATGTTAAAAGCTTTGGTTATAATAATATAGAATGGTAAATGGAAGATGAGCTGTAAAGAAGATGTTATATGGATTATTCCTATTACTGCCATTCGATTTTTTCTGTTTCCAGCGATATCCCATGATTTATTTTGGGCTTCCTATATCAATTAGGCCTTAAATAAAATAGAGTTATCTTAGTGGGCTTATGGACTGATTTGCTGATGGGCCGTAATCTTGTTTATGTGATTGGGCCGAAATCCAACTTGTGTTTCCATTTAGGCCGCAGACCACACTAGTATTCGGGTTATACTTAATAACGATGATGATAGTATATGAAGAAGTAATACAGACGAGAAAATGAGTTAAATAAATTTGTCAGTGATTTAATACAGAAAGAAATGGTTGGAGGAGTGGTTTAGGGAGTGTTGGGGTTAAGCGTGAGGTCATGAGTTCGAGCCCGGTCCGGGACAATTCTTTTTATAAAAGCTCTCCAAGGGGTATAATCTCTTATTTTATTTTTTTATTCTTTATTATTATTATTATTATTATCATCGTTGTTGTTAATATTATTAGTAATATAATTATTAGTATTATTATCATTATCATTATTGATTATTAATACTAACATTAGAATAGATTTAGTATTATTATTGATATTACCCTTAAGTATTAATATTAAGTATTATTAATTTTAATATTACTATCATAATGAAATTTAATATATTTATCATTAATATTAGTAGTATCATCACATTCGTAATTATTATTATTATCATTATTATTATTATTAGTATTATAAGCCTTACTAATATTATTCTTATTATTTTTACCAATAATAATATAATGTTAGTATCAATATAATTACTAGTTTTAACAAACAAATGGTATATATATAAAATATATCTAATACACATAACTTAACTATATTAATATATCTATATATAAAATGAAAATATATATATAATGAAACTTCTTAATCTACTATATATATAAAAATTATCACTAATAATAATATAAATATTGTTCGATTACAAGAATATTTTTTAATACATATATGAATTATATAGGTTCGTGAATCTAAGGTCAACCCTGCATTGTTCAATATCGTCATATGTATTTTTACTACAAAATACATTAGGTGAGTTCATTTGATTCCCTTTTACTCTTTATATTTTTGGGACTGAGAATACATGCGCTGTTTTTACAACTGCTTTTGAAATATATTTTGAACTGCGAATACATGCAAATGCTTTATTAACTGTTTTATAATATTTATATGTGTGAGTTTCATTTGCCTTTTTACCCTTTATATTTTTGGGACTGAGAATACATGCGCTTTTATAAATGTTTGACGAAATAGACACAAGTAATTGAAACTACATTCTATGGTTGAATTATCGAAATCGAATATGTCCTTTTTATTAAAGTCTGGTAATCTAAGAATTAGGGAACAGACACCCTAATTGACGCGAATCCTAAAGATAGATCTATTGGGCCTAACAAACCCCATCCAAAGTACCGGATGATTTAGTACTTCGAAATTTATATCATGTCCGAAGGAGGATCCCGGAATGATAGGGGATATTCTTATATGTATCTAGTTAATGTCGGTTACCAGGTGTTCAATCCATATGAATGATATTTTTGTCTCTATGCATGGGACGTATATTTATAAGAATTGAAAACGGAAATTTTGTGGTCTATTAAAATGATGGAAATGATTATTTATGTTAAACTAATGAACTCACCAACCTTTTGGTTGACACTTTAAAACATGTTTATTCTCAGGTATGAAAGAAGTCTTCTGCTGTGCAATTGCTCATTTTAAAGATATTACTTGGAGTCATTCATGACATATTTCAAAAGACGTTGCATTCGAGTCAATGAGTTCAACAAGATTATTATAAGTTATTTATAGTTTGATATATTATGAAATGGTAAATGGTATGCATGTTTGTCAACTTTCATTGAAATGAAAGTTTGTCTTTTAAAAACTAATGCAATGTTGTAAAATGTATCATATAGAGGTCAAAACCTCGCGATGTAATCATATGTTATTGTATTCGTTCGTATGGATTAGGAAGGGTCCTTACATGTGGTATCAGAGCAGAGGTCTTAGCGAACCAGGTCTGCATTAATGTGTCTAACTGATAAGTCATTAGGAAGCATTAGTGAGTCTGGACTTCGACCGTGTCTGCATGTCAAAAGTTTTGCTTATCATTTCGTGTCGAAAAATTACCTGCTTATCATTCTTAGAGAATCACTTGCTTATCATTCTTAGTCTAGACACGTTTTACTGCATTGACTGCATGAATAGTGTAAAGACAAAATTCATATCTTAGCGTATCGGCTACTTCATATCTTAGCGTATATGTTACTGTAACTTTGCCTGACAACTTTCGTAGATTCCTCCGTAACTTATGGGATTTTAGTATTATATATGCATATGTAAATTATGTATTGCAGGGCACTAATCTACATCCTATAATCTATTTCTTATCGAAAAGTCCTTCATCTGATCGTACGAGATGAATCCCTCAACCAGTTCGAATTCCTTGGATTCCGACAGCTATTCCGATATGGAGTTTCACCTATTAGCGTCACCGGAATGAATCAACCAATCAGTCATCCCCAATTCATCTGATGAGTTCGTAGTCGACACAATCAATGGAGACGAGAAGAAGGCGATCTTTTTCACCAACCAAATTCACCTCTTGACGAAAAACCTGAAGCACCTATCGGCGTACCAAATTGAAACACCATTTTCACTCTCATTTCCCGAATATCTCACCACAAACATATCATATCTCATATTCTAAACTTTATTCATTCGCTGTTCCAACCGTCAATCATCCCGGATTAATCAAAGAAGTCAACGAGCTTCGCGCCTGAGTTGTAGCCTTGAAAAATATGGTGCAAAATGTACCAGCTTTAGCAACATCATCAACATCAACGGTATCACCAACAACAACATCCGCATCCCAAGATTCAATTTCACAATCTGCCCCACGAACACCAACATCATACGCACCATAGATAATAAGGAGTACCAACAGCAATGAACGATGAAGTATTGATCCATAACTTCATTAATATTCTGCGAAGAATATGTGGATCCTAATAGTTTTAGAGATTACTTATTCTAGCTCAAATCGAAAATCAAATGAGTTTAATATTATATTGACTCATTAAATCCATAATTACATCTGAAGAAAATATATATGTATATATACTTTCATAAAGATTGTGATTGTGATTAAAAATTCTCATGTACAAACTGTTAATGGTGAAAATATTTTAACGGGTAGGTAATACCCGAGGAATATTTAGATCTCATGTTAATAAGTTACACTGTACATTCTTCAATTTAGATTCAGCAGTCATTAACAACACTGCTCAAATTCACACATATACGTATCCGTTCACCAAAGAACAACTATTTTCATCCAAGTTCAATTTCATATTTGGATTTTGACCTATCAGAATCCAACAAGTGGCATAATGAAGAAAACATTTGACAAAATAAAATTTGTTAGAAACAGACTAATTAACTATGAGAAATTTTGTTAAGAATCCACGCTAACTATTTTCAGCTAACTGTTCCTAGCTAACTGATTACATTTTATTTATCGCAGTTTATTTATCGCAATTTAATTATCGCAATTTATTTATCGTCATTTAATTTCTGTTATTTATTTTACGCACTTTATTTATCGTCATTTAATTTCTGTTATTTATTTTACGTACTTTAAATATCGGGACACGTATACAAAGTTTTGACATATCATATCGACGCATCTATATATATTATTTGGAATAACCATAGACACTCTATATGCAGTAATGATCGAGTTCTCTATACAGGGTTGAGGTTGATTCTATAATAATATATATACTTTGAGTTGTGATCGAGTCTGAGACGTATACGGGTCATGATACGTATTAATTAATTCGAATATTATATATTAAGCTATATATGAAATATTGGACTGTCAACTGTGGACTGCCGACATTGGACAATTAAAATGAATTAAAATATTGATTATAACATATGAAACTAAACAATTCTTCAAGTTTGCCACTTGATTTCATCTTAAACTTCATTTGTATCTTGACGATTATAATCTGCCTTCAAACCTTTCATGATTCTCGAAAACACCTCAATCGAGAGGATAAACCAACCGCACTTCATCTACGGGAAGGAAAGACTGATGCATATAGCTATGCACCTGAAAACTCTCGGAAACTGAGTAAACGTTTAACGCGCAACTGTGCTAATTCCTTTAACGTTATTATTACCGAAAATAACTTTTCAAATCTCTTTTCAAATTAGCCAACTTTGTCACAGCTCCAACAAGTCAACTTCGACTTTTTGTTCGAAACAACCTTATTATAACCTTGATATATATGCGTACTCTTTTATTGTTACCGGAAACCTTTTATATTCCATCATATTACCAGCAGACGTACCAGCAACCTCGTTGCTCCTTGGTTTAAATCTCTCCGACAAACCACTATATTTATCTATTGAAGTCTCATCATGTACTCATCCGCATCTTGTAAAGAGAACTGACATACCAATTACCGGGAATCAGCAATCAGTACTTTGAAAACTCACAGCATATCTACATCAACAGTTATATGTATAACATTCATCTCTTAAAATTATGATCTTTCATCTGAAATCCTGAAAAGCACTCAGTCTACAAATCAATACTCTGAATGTTGAAAAAGCTGAATGAAGCAGCAGAAACCGTAGACAACCGTAAACGACCTTAATCATCGGAAGTTGTTGATAAAGAATAGTATGTTGGAAAAGCTCAGAAAAGTTGGAACTGGAAAACAGATTGAGCTAACTATGAAGGAGACTCTAAACAAATCACAAGGACTAAACTTGTACATTAAGAATCCTGATGATTCTGTTTCTGATAAATCTTTAGCGAATACCTTGCTTCTGACTCCAAACTCTTGCGGACAAATTTTCTTCATCATCCTTCGATATTAGAAATTCCAAGATATCATTGTATCTTTCATTATAAATATCCTCTATATTTCTGAAGATATTTTCATAACTATTCTTATCTGAAATCATTAATTTTTCATCGTGCTATCAGTGTTACATCATATAGAAACTGTTAGTTTCTATATTCTGTAAACTTTTGAGCTTAAAATATAAATGTTATTGAAGTAATGTTGGAAACTGATGCATGAGTTAGTATAATATAATGACACTTGATCAACGTGATTATATTACAGTAAGTCATGCTGAGTTTTTAAATGGAACATGATGATTCACAGATTATAACGTCATCATGTGCCATGTTACATAACTCTCTCATTCTGCTTAACTTCTGAACATATCAAGAAAGTATATTCTTGATAGTTCCATTCTCAGTGATTCAAATAATTTGACAAATCAAATCGTACGATTACGTTCTTTCTTGGTTAGAACATTAAGGTCATTCGAAACTCTGTACTTACGAATTCTGGACAATTACTTACGAAAAGAAAACAAAAGCACGGAGCTTCGAAATAGAAAGGGGGTATAAATCGCAGTAAATAAGAGAGAGCATTAAGTGTGGATGACAATGATTATAGAAAATAGAAGAAGGGACTTCGAAATATAAGAGAGAATATAAATCCCGATAACAACACATAAATTACAAACCGTGTATGTTAATGTTTATCGCAACATAAAGATGGGAGAATTAAAAACACTATAACCCCAAGGGTATAGTAGAAGTAAATAGATTCTTCTGGTGGCAGATGAAAAAGAAGAATGACATATGTGAAATTTAAGAGGATATCAAGGATCAGAATGGGATGGAGCATATTGACGAATGTTTTAAAGTATGAAATGAAAAGAAAGAATAGAAGATGTGAGTTGTGGAAAATAAAGAAACAAAGGGGGTGGATTTATAGTAAAATATCCGACAGAGCAATCAAAACAGATGATCGCATTTAAAGCGGATCATAATTCCCTTGATTACCGAAATCTAATTCTTATTACGAAGATTTTCTCCAAATCTCTTGAACTTGGAAATCAACCCTATCTACATCAAAAGATATGACGAATCTATACCTACTCATTTCACTCTTTGGTGATAGCTTCACTTGTACTCTTCACAAAATCAAATGGTTTTATCCATATTACTCAATGATGATAAAACTCTATTTATCAACTCATATTTGTCATGAAAACATTCTTATTGTTATCCATGACGACCTCTATCAAATTTCGGGGACGAAATTTCTTTAACGGGTAGGTACTGTGACGACCCGGAGATTTCCGACCAAATTTAAACTTAATCTTCATATGATTTCGATACGATAAGCAAAATCTGTAATGTTGAGTCTCGAAAATTTTGAAACTATGTTTATATATTCAATTGACCTTCGACTGTTCCCAACGATTCACGAACAACTATTTGTAAATAGATTCATATATATTTAAGTATGTATATATATATGTACATGAATATTAATTGTAAATATAAAAGATTAAACATTAAATTTATTTATTTGAAAACATATATTTAATGTATTTAATTATATAATAAAACATGAATCTATATATATAAATTATATTAAAAATAAATATTAAATGATTGTAATACTCGTCGGATGTTCCGATTGATATTAAACAAGTTAAATTCAAACTTATGTAATTTTAAAATAAACGGTGATACGAAAATGTGTTCTGTAAATTTTAGAATTACTAAAAATGTATCTAGGATCTAGTTATTAAATTTTAACACTTTTTATATTTTACCCAGAATTGAGAGAGACAGTTGATGTAATTTTTATTTAATAAATTAATAATCGAATTTTATACCATAATGACTGAGATAAATAAAGACATTTAATTTAAAAATATGGGATTTTTCAGAAGACTTTTTATCTACCACTGATTAACAACGGACCACAATATAATATCCGAGAAAACTGTCGGTAGCATTCATACAATTAAATTTCACGGGTTACTAGAGGCTGCTTTAAATTGCAAGTGGGAAATTATTGTTAACCTTTATTTAACATATATATTTAGGAACGTACAATGCATTGATTGATAATTTGTTACTGTTTTTGTTTTGTTTGTCCCACAACCTTCTAATCTACACATAAATAGTAAGATATAGAAGACACAAAGAAAACCCACTGCATTTTTATCATGAATATAATCAAGACCCACATTACTTTCTTTTGTTTCCTTCTTTTCTCCTTCGTGACAACCCATCGCCACCACTACAAGAACCATCTCTGGCATTCACACCACCACTTAATGCCACCATACACCCCATAACCACCATGAACAACCTCTTTGTCTCTCCCTCACTATTTCTTCGTGAAACAACCACTAACAACCCTACTATCGTTTTTCTTTTATTTTTATTTTTTTTTTTTTGCCTCTTTGTTGCTACTCATTTTCCGTGTTGTTCACATTGAAACCACCGACACCCACAAACTCAAACCATGTGTATGTGTCTGTTTTCAGCCTCGGCAATCACCCCATGATCACCCATGATCACCGCAACCAAGATCATCACCAACTAACCTGCTACTATTTTCGGTACATCTTTGTTTCTTTTGTTTTTCGATCAACCCACAACCTTAAACCACCCACTGTATAATTTTGCTCGAACAATTAACTAGATGATAACTGATACAATAATTCGAAACCCCACCATCATGAATCATCACTAGTTGAACACTATTGTTGATCAATCATGACTGCTATTTTCTGTCCAAGAAATAAAAACCGAACACCCTTTGGTTGTGTTGCTATAGGAAACCCAAAAACCCTCTTCCTCATCGTAAACTCACCATTTTTTTCTTTTCTTTCTGCGTTATATTCCTGCTCGTCTTCTGTTTTAGTACCATCTAAAAACCACCATAACCCATCACCTTTCTTTTCCTCTCTCCCTCTCTCTCTCTTCATTTTTTTTCTGTTAAACTCGTGAACCCCAAACAACCATGAACAAACTGTCGCTGCAACTGCTCGTATATTCTTGCTTCCGCTGTAACTGTTTCTCTTCGTAACCATCACCAAATTCTGGTCCTATTTCGTGACACAACTACACAATTTATATCGTTACTACTACAGCAGTATTGTTATTTTCTTTTTGGTTCGATTCCTGTGCAATGAGGATGTGAGGCATGAATGATAGAGGTAGTTGATGTTAAAAGCTTTGGTTATAATAATATAGAATGGTAAATGGAAGATGAGCTGTAAAGAAGATGTTATATGGATTATTCCTATTACTGCCATTCGATTTTTTCTGTTTCCAGCGATATCCCATGATTTATTTTGGGCTTCCTATATCAATTAGGCCTTAAATAAAATAGAGTTATCTTAGTGGGCTTATGGACTGATTTGCTGATGGGCCGTAATCTTGTTTATGTGATTGGGCCGAAATCCAACTTGTGTTTCCATTTAGGCCGCAGACCACACTAGTATTCGGGTTATACTTAATAACGATGATGATAGTATATGAAGAAGTAATACAGACGAGAAAATGAGTTAAATAAATTTGTCAGTGATTTAATACAGAAAGAAATGGTTGGAGGAGTGGTTTAGGGAGTGTTGGGGTTAAGCGTGAGGTCATGAGTTCGAGCCCGGTCCGGGACAATTCTTTTTATAAAAGCTCTCCAAGGGGTATAATCTCTTATTTTTTTTTATTCTTTATTATTATTATTATTATTATCGTTGTTGTTAATATTATTAGTAATATAATTATTAGTATTATTATCATTATCATTATTGATTATTAATACTAACATTAGAATAGATTTAGTATTATTATTGATATTACCCTTAAGTATTAATATTAAGTATTATTAATTTTAATATTACTATCATAATGAAATTTAATATATTTATCATTAATATTAGTAGTATCATCACATTCGTAATTATTATTATTATCATTATTATTATTATTAGTATTATAAGCCTTACTAATATTATTCTTATTATTTTTACCAATAATAATATAATGTTAGTATCAATATAATTACTAGTTTTAACAAACAAATGGTATATATATAAAATATATCTAATACACATAACTTAACTATATTAATATATCTATATATAAAATGAAAATATATATATAATGAAACTTCTTAATCTACTATATATATATATAAATTATCACTAATAATAATATAAATATTGTTCGATTACAAGAATATTTTTTAATACATATATGAATTATATAGGTTCGTGAATCTAAGGTCAACCCTGCATTGTTCAATATTGTCATATGTATTTTTACTACAAAATACATTAGGTGAGTTCATTTGATTCCCTTTTACTCTTTATATTTTTGGGACTGAGAATACATGCGCTGTTTTTACAACTGCTTTTGAAATATATTTTGAACTGCGAATACATGCAAATGCTTTATTAACTGTTTTATAATATTTATATGTGTGAGTTTCATTTGCCTTTTTACCCTTTATATTTTTGGGACTGAGAATACATGTGCTTTTATAAATGTTTGACGAAATAGACACAAGTAATTGAAACTATATTCTATGGTTGAATTATCGAAATCGAATATGCCCTTTTTATTAAAGTCTGGTAATCTAAGAATTAGAGAACAGACACCCTAATTGACGCGAATTCTAAAGATATATCTATTGGGCCTAACAAACCACATCCAAAGTACCGGATGCTTTAGTACTTCGAAATTTATATCATGTCCGAAGGAGGATCCCGGAATGATAGGGGATATTCTTATATGTATCTAGTTAATGTCGGTTACCAGGTGTTCAATCCATATGAATGATATTTTTGTCTCTATGCATGGGACGTATATTTATAAGAACTGAAAACGGAAATTTTGTTGTCTATTAAAATGATGGAAATGATTATTTATGTTAAACTAATGAACTCACCAACCTTTTGGTTGACACTTTAAAACATGTTTATTCTCAGGTATGAAAGAAGTCTTCCGCTGTGCAATTGCTCATTTTAAAGATATTACTTGGAGTCATTCATGACATATTTCAAAAGACGTTGCATTCGAGTCAATGAGTTCAACAAGATTATTATAAGTTATTTATAGTTTGATATATTATGAAATGGTATGCATGTTTGTCAACTTTCGTTGAAATGAAAGTTTGTCTTTTAAAAACGAATGCAATGTTTGTAAAATGTATCATATAGAGGTCAAAACCTCGCGATGTAATCATATGTTATTGTATTCGTCCGTATGGATTAGGACGGGTCTTTACATTGATCACATATCCAGACCCTATGGAGTGACCTTGGAATGGAAGTGTGAATTAGTGAAACATAATGACGCCTGTTTAGCGTGATTATGTTACGGTAATTCATATAGAAATTCCAATATCATGACATATGAAATAGAAAGTGAATCAAAGAAAAATTTCCAAGCCACTTATTCGAAAATCTCAATGTGATTACATGAAGGATAATCATCATTCGATTTGAAGATATACGAAGAACTCGTTTTAACCAAACTACCTCATACTTATGAGTACATTAACTTATTGTCGATCAAGTTACGAAGTTTCGATGTATTTATAATGGATTGTTTAGCCCCATTGAGAGCGAGAATCCTATGCTTCGATAAAACCATTAGTATTCCTCTAGAGAATGGTGAAACTCTAAATCATTCAAGGTGAAAAGAGTGGTTCCAAACTCAATATCATTTCATGCATCAAAACCCGCAAGTATCTAATGAAGGGATATCAAGCTATCTTGGCTCATGTTAAGGAAGTCGAACCAGAAGAGAAACACATTGAAGATGTACCGGTGGTTAGAGACTTTCCCGAAGTGTTTCCTGAAAAACTCCCTGGTCTCCCTCCCCAACGATAGGTTGAGTTTCAGATTGATTTGACCCCCGGTGATGCACCTATTGTAAAGGCACCATACCGCTTAGCTCCACCTGAGATGAAGGAATTATCCAACCAACTCCAAGAACTTTTGAAGAAAGGTTTCATTCGTCCTAGCTCGTCTCCGTGGGGAGCACCCGTACTTTTTGTCAAGAAGAAAGATGGTACGTTGAAAATGTGTATTGATTACCGCAAACTCAACAAGTTAACCATCAAGAATCGTTACCCACTCCCGCGTATTGAAGACCTGTTTGACCAATTGCAAGGGTCAAGTATCTATTCGAAGATTGATCTTAGGTCCGGTTATCATCAACTGAGAGTCAAGGAAACTTATGTTTCTAAGACTGCTTTCCGAACTCGTTATGGACATTATAAGTTTCTTGGCATGCCTTTTGGATTAACCAATGCTCCTGCTGTATTCATGGATCTTATTAACCGTGTATGCAAACCTTATTTTGACCAATTCGTGATAGTTTTCATCGATGACATCTTAATCTATTCCAAGAGCGAGAAAGAGCATGAGCAACACTTGCGATTGATTCTAGAGCTCTTAAATAAGGAACAACTGTATGCTAAGTTCTCCAAGTGTGATTTTTGGCTGCGAACCGTACAGTTTCTCGAACATGTAGTTCATAGTGAAGGAATACATGTCGATCCGGCGAAAATTATCGCTATTCAAAACTGGGAGGTGCCTAAGAGTACGAAACATATTCGCCAATTTTTAGGACTTGCCGGTTATTATCAGAGGTTCATTAAAGATTTTTCTATTCTAGCCAAACCTCTTACCAAGCTAACTCATAAGGGAAAGAAGTTTGAGTGGTCCGAAGAACAGGAATCTGCTTTCAAGATTCTGAAGGATAAATTGACCACAGCCCCGATCCTATCATTACCTGAAGGTACTGAAGATTTTGTAGTCTATTGTGATGCCTCGAATCAAGGGTTCGGATGCGTTCTGATGCAACGTGAAAAGGTTATCGCTTATGCATCTAGACAATTGAAGAAACATGAGAAGAACTATACCACACATGACCTGAAATTAGGAGCCGTGGTATTTGCATTAAAGATGTGGAGACATTACCTCTATGGGGTTAGAATTACGGTGTATACCGATCATAAAAGTCTTCAACATATCTTTGATCAGAAGCAATTAAACATGAGACAAAGGCGTTGGATCGAGTTATTAAATGACTACGATTGTGAACTTCGATATCATCCTGGCAAGGCGAATGTAGTTGTCGCCCCCTTAGTAGGAAGGATCGTGCTAAACCAATCCGAGTCCGAGCTTTAAATATATGTATTCGTACGAATCTTACATCTCAAATTCGTGAAGCATAACTTGAGGCATTGAAAGAAGAGAATGTCCAACTTGAGGGACTTAAAGGTCTCGAAAAGTAACTTGAACTCAAGGGAAACAGAACAAGATATTTCAATAACCGAATCTGGGTCCCAATTTTCAGAAATCTTCGAGAACTAGTCTTGGATGAAGCACATAAGACTAGATATTCTATTCACCCAGGCTCTAGTAAAATGTATCACGACATGAAAGAGTTTTATTGGTGGCCTAATCTAAAATCTAACATTGCTGATTATGTAAGCAAGTGCCTTACTTGTTTAAAAGTTAAGGCTGAGCATCAAAAGCCATCTGGTTTACTTCAACAGCCGGATATTCCGCAGTGGAAGTGGGAATGTATCACTATGGATTTCATTACTAAGTTGCCCAAGACTTCAAATGGAAACGATACCATTTGGGTCATAGTGGATCGTCTCACTAAATCTGCACATTTCTTACCGATCAAGGAAACTGACAAGATGGAGAAACTATCACAACTTTATATCAAGGAGATTGTCTCACGTCATGGAGTTCCTATCTCAATCATTTCTGATCGCGACAGTCGATTTATTTCTAGATTTTGAAAAACTTTACAATCTGCTCTTGGAACTCAACTCAACATGAGTACGGCTTATCACCCGCAAACTGATGATCAAAGTGAACGAACCATTCAAACGTTGGAAGATATGCTTCGTGCTTGTGCTATCGATTTCAGAAAAGGTTGGGATAGACACTTGCCTTTAGCTGAATTTTCTTACAACAACAGCTATCACTCAAGTATTAAGGTTGCACCTTTTGAAGTCTTATACGGACGAAAATGTAGATCCCCACTGTGCTGGGATGAATTAGAGGACAGACAGTTAACTGGTCCTGAAATCATTTATGAAACTACCGAAAAGATCGTTCAGATTAAGAAACGATTAGAAACTGCCCGCAGCCGACAAAAGAGCTATGCTGATAATCGTCGGAAAGATATAGAATTCCAAATTAGTGATAAAGTCAAGTTGAAAGTATCCCCTTGAAAGGGCGTCGTTCGTTTTGGTAAACGAAGCAAATTAAGTCCACGTTATGTTGGACCTTTCAAGATTATTGAAAGGGTTGGTCTTGTGGCATATCGATTAGAATTACCCACTGAGCTTAATAATGTGCATGATGTATTTCATGTCTCAAATCTTAAAAAGTGTCTTGCTGATGACACACTTGTTATTCCATTGGATGATATCTGCATTGATGTTAAAATGCATTTTGTTGAAGAACCGATAGAGGTTATGGATCGTGAGGTTAAAGGCTTGAAACAAAGCTCTATTCCTATTGTTAAGATCCATTAGAATTCACGAAGAGGCCCCAAGTATACCTGGGGACGTGAAGACCAGATGAAGCGGAAATATCCTCATCTTTTTCCAATCGCTGATGCATCAGAGAAGTCTTCCTGAAACTTCGGGACGAAGTTTAAATTAACGGGGAGGCACTATAACAACCCTCATTTTTTTCACTCTGAAATGACTAAAGTGCCTTTAGGGTTTCATTGTTGTTTCGTACATTATTATTAGGGTTGTTATCCGGACATATTAAATGAAGTAATTAATACTCGAATTTAGTAAACTAAACCCTAACCCTAATCATTTATTGTAAACCCTACACATTAAATGTAAACCCTAACCCTAATAATATTATTATTATTATTATTAAATATATATATATATTACGTACTAAAATGTATATAATCTATATTAATATAAATAAAATGTAAATAAAATATAATTATGAGTAAATATATAAAATGATTAAGTAATGGGTTACAAATGTAAAATTTGTAAAATATATATATATATATATATATATATATATATATATATATATATATATATATATATATATATATATATATATATATATATATATATATATCGAACAATATGAATAAATATATAATTAATAAAAGTAATTAAATAAATAAAAGAAATACAAAATATTCTAGATTGTTCCATTTAATAAAAAATATTAAAAAAAAAGAAAATGTAGGTAGGTCGAATAAAAGGGAAAAAAATAATTAATTGTAAAATTAGTTTTCTTGAAGCCAAGTATTTTTTAACTATATAAACCTCTACAACCCTTCATAATTTTCATTCACAAAAATTTGGGAGCTCACACACAAAACCATAATTTTTTTTTTGTAAGTTCTTTTTCTCTCTTTCTTTATTTTTTTAAGGTTTTCTTTTTCTTTTTTTTTCTTTCGGCCGAACCACAAAACAAAAATAAATAAAATAGTTTTGCAATTTATTAAATTTTTCTAAATACATGATAATTATTAACTTGATGAATATGATTTATTAAAATTTATTTTTCAGAAAATTAATTCGTTTTTGTATTTTTCTTTTTTTGTGTTTTTCTAGGCCGGAACATAAATAAATATATATTAAGGTTATTAAATTATATGTTGTGCATGTTAATTACTAATTAAGTAATATGAGATCTAAGAAAAATAATATTACTGATTTTTAATACGTTTTTATATTTTAATTAATTAAAACAGTTTACTATGTATATATATATATGGTATATGTTTTTATTTATAAAAAAAATAGGGAAAAGGGCTATTTAAATTATACAAATATTTTTCCAGTAATGTATGATATTAAAATTAATTATTTATCTCAGTACATATTTTATAAAAATTAAATTCGAATTATGTGTTATTTAATAATTAAAACAAGGTGAAATTCGTAATAAAAATATATACAGTAAATAAAAATATATAAATAATTTTTATGGGTTCATAAACTTTTTCTAGATCTGAGAAAATTATAAAAATTAATTTATGGGTTGAATTAATAATTATTATATAATTAAACTCTATTATTATGTAAATAGAAGGTAAATAAGGAAATAAATGTAAAGATAAAGAAATATTTTTATAAGTATTTTTATATAGGATATTAAACTGAAAGAAACTTATAAAAATTATAAAAATAATTATTTAGCTTTATATAGTATTTTATGCAGAATTAAACTTGTTTTGTGATTAAATCAAGAATAAAAACAAATATAAATACAAAAATGAAATAAAAATATTTTCTTAATTTTTTCTACTGATTTTTATATTTAACTAAGACTATAAAAATTATGTATATGATTCTTAGGTATTTAATTAATTATTTAGATAATTATGGATAATATTGGGTTAATAAATGCTATATTAATAGGTATCTTGTAAATTAAATAACAAATAATATAACCAATTACGTTATATATATTGTATGAGATAGTGATTAGTATTATAAATATTAATTAATCCAAGTCATAATATAGTAATTATAGCTTGAGTAATAATACATATATAATTATAAAACTATTAATAGTTATATAATACTAATAGTAACTATATATATATATATATATATATATATATATATATATATATATATATATATATATATATATATATATATATATATATATATATATATATAATTAAATTAGCTATATAATAAAGTCAAGTTTAAACACCTATAATATGTGAAGGTTATAATCGAAAGATAACGTGCACTATATACGAACCTCATCGCTATATATGGCCTAGGGTGGTCCTTGTTGCCTTATGGGAACCGCTTGTGGATTTCGAATGCCAAGACATAGATTCTGGTCAAGAATCCTGGGAGCCCGGTAACAACAGATCATCAGAGTGACTTATCTGATAGCAACGGGGTTTGAGAGAGTTGTACAACATCTTGCTAAAGATTATAACCCGAACTTTCTATAATTGGAAAGTTACTATGAATGGAAACTTTCCATAAATAGTAACCTTCCGAAAATGGAAATTCTTTTAGAAAACCGATATAATTAGTATAGTTATTATACTTATGTCTATTAGGCAATATCTGATCATACATTCTATCTCTAGGTTGAGATCTCGATCACGTTCTTCCGTTTAATTCATTTCTCTTGTGAAATAACTCTTCTGTGCTACTAAGGTGAACTCATAGCCCCGTTTTTACATATTTTAATGTATTTTATAAATCTTGGGGTGAGACACATGTTTGTATTTTAAATGATATACAATTTAGACACAAGTGCCTAAACTTTTTAATATGCAACTTCGTGAGACTTTTGTTAACTTGTATTGATTGTATCTTTACATGCAAATCCCCGCCATAATATCGTTAATTGCTGGAATTAAAATGTTGCAAGCTTAATTATTGTGAGTAGACCTATTGAGAGCGACGTCTCTACCCATTGACCGATCGTCAAGGGGGTACATAATAATGATTACCGACACTCGTACAGTGTCAGGGGTTAATGTTTAGCTCGATATTATAACTCATGGCATATTGAATATGTTGATGTTTTGAAATAAATCTTGTGGTCTAAACTTATTAATTATTAAACCTATGATGTTCACTCAACCATTGTGTTGACATTTTAAGCATGTTTGTCTCAGGTGAAGAATATCTTATGTGCTGCCCTATGTTGCTTTGCTAGCTGATGCATTGAAGTCCGCATTTATTTATATCTTAGCATTTGTCAAACATTTATTACATTTTGGGTTTACCATGTAAAACAATTTCGTTTCCGCTGCAATTGAATTATTGGATTTATTTGCGTCTCATTTAGAGTCGTTCTCGTTTATATAATTGTGTGATGATATTGAAAAGTCATATTTACCCCGGGCCCTATTTGGAGGTATGACACCTAAGGTGCTACTGAGGTATAAAGCCGATCACTAAGCTATTGTGGGGTGGTGGTGGATCCAAAATTTGAACAAATCGAGCTTGACTGTACTCGAGCTCGGCTCGTTTAGAATTCGCTGAGCTCGAGCACGGCTTGATTCGAGCCTAGCATATAAAGTTCGAGCTCGGCTCGGCTGAATTTAAGAAAGCTCGATTCGTATATATAATAATATTTTTTTAATGATTATATTATTTAATTTCATTATTTATTTTATTTATTACATTCATTTTACTTATATATAATACTAGTAACCCATTTCGATCGAGCGGCAACCGCTGCTGCAGTATAGTCCAGAGTTGAAACTGGCTAACATAGGGCAAGGGCTTTTGAGCGTGAGCTACCACTCAAGGACACGCAACTCTCGTTTAGGCTCCCCAGTTCAGTCGGTTGTCCGCCGCTTTTCTTTCCCATGCCGGGTAGTTTTTTAACCAGCGCCCCATTTTGGGTATGCAGGTACTAAGAGTCCTCTCACTATCAACCAACAGACATCGGTAGATCCTTTACTCCTCACCGGCTTGCGGAAAGAGAGCCCTAAGGGAGAGAGTTTCGACTTGCTTATTACTATATTTTATACTTTATAAAAGATAATAACTATTGTGCAATTATTTAGAATAACTTTTGACTAATATTAATTAATGTATATACATGAAAAGCTCGTTTAAGCTCGTGAGTCCGTTCGAGCTCGATATAAGAAGCTCGAGCTCGTTTAGTAATCGATCCTTTTCGTTTAAGCTCAGCTCGAATCAAGTTTTTAAAGAGTCGAGCTCGAGAAGCTCGTGAGTAGCTCGGCTCATTTACACCCTTATATCTAGCTAATATTAAAACAATCTTATGTGAATTTAGAATGAATATTTATCTTGTTACACTAATTAAACTAAGTGTTAGTGTTATTTGCAATTGATTTGAACATTTGGTTACTGAAGCCGTTGTAATTCTTCTTTCCTCCTTTCTAGCTGTTCGCTAGTGGGAGTTCTAATAAAGATTATGTTGTAAAAAAAAGGTTATATATGTAGTTATTGTCAATGGTTAGGTATTGGTGTTGGTTGGCACAAATTTTGTGGACACATTTGACATATGACTCGAAGAAAACTATATTAGAGACGAGGTAATCTTCACGGACCCATTTTTAGTCCGTATACACCTTTTATCATTAACTTATTATTATACTTTACTTAAGATAATGTTAGTTCAAATTTCTAGATTAAACTAAGAGTATAATTGTAAAGTTTGTGATAAAAGGTGTGTGACCAGTAGCGATTCTAGGATTAAAAATTCACGGGGTCCTATACAATTTGAGGTGTAATTTATAAAAAAAAAATTAAAAATAAGGGGTTTTCTTTTAAAAATATCATTATTTTAACAAATATGTGGGATCTTCTCTATAAATTTAGCGATATCTTATACATTTTGTATAATACTTTATAATAAAAAAATTTCACCTAGTGAGGTCCTTGAACCCCATTCCTAATGCTTTAGAATCGCCCATGTGTGACAAAAAATGGTATGCCATAATCATTCCCTCACACATATAATAATAATAATAATAATAATAATAATAATCTCTTCTCCACCTAAAGCATGCCTAATAAGGCTTAGGTGTCGGTATCTCACAAACCACCTCTATCTACACAACAAGTGTACATCTCATACACACAACACGCGTCCCCTTTTTTGAGTTCAACTTCCGCTCAAAAACGTAAACCAAACACCTATCTTTATTTTTGAAACCCTCTCTCTCTCTCCTATAATTCTTCTTCTTCTTCCATTCAGATCCATCGTTCGATCTGTTTGCAACTGGAATCCATCCACCATTAATTTTCTTTACTGCTTAATAATACCGCAGTCCGAATAGTCATTCCGTTCCAAAAAACGAAAATCAACCGGTGATTCTGGGTCTCATCAACTTCAACCGGATGATTCCAGTTCCTTCCATCGATGGTGGAATGATGGACGGAGGAACCTAAAGCATGCCTAATAAGGCTTAGGTGTCGGTATCTCACAAACCACCTCTATCTACACAACAAGTGTACATCTCATACACACAACACGCGTCCCCTTTTTTGAGTTCAACTTCCGCTCAAAAACGTAAACCAAACACCTATCTTTATTTTTGAAACCCTCTCTCTCTCTCCTATAATTCTTCTTCTTCTTCCATTCAGATCCATCGTTCGATCTGTTTGCAACTGGAATCCATCCACCATTAATTTTCTTTACTGCTTAATAATACCGCAGTCCGAATAGTCATTCCGTTCCAAAAAACGAAAATCAACCGGTGATTCTGGGTCTCATCAACTTCAACCGGATGATTCCAGTTCCTTCCATCGATGGTGGAATGATGGACGGAGGAACCATGGATCTGATGAATCCGTTACATTTTGGTAAGTGTTCTATTTGCCATAAATTTCTCTTTTGATTACAAGTACGTTGAACTATTTGGCTGGCCTAATTTTTTAATCATCCCATGCTAAAATCGTTTATAAACTGCAGATGCTTTTGAATTTAATTAAACATTTTTTGGTTTACTCTGTAATCAATTGGATCTTTAGATTCTTATTTTGCTTTCGAAATTCGTTTATAAAAAACTGGATCGTTGAGCTAATTATACTAAAATGAGTACTTTGGGTTCAATTTGTCGTGTAATCTAATTTTGTGACTTTTGATTATCAAATTTATGGTTTATGTACAGATCTGCGTTGCTATTGTGTTTTTTTTTCGTGTTAATTGCAATCTTTTGATGATATTGTGATAATAAGACTTAACCGAAATTATATTGCGGTTGCTATTTGTAATCAGATGGGTCATACATATTATTCCAAATGCATAATATTCTGATTTATTGTTCCAAATGCAGGTCGTTGTTGATTGTCAGAGAAACACACGGCTATTGGAACTGATGACCGGCTTCTCTTAGTCTTCAAGAGATTTGCTGCCGTCGTTGGACATCACATTCTCTCCGCTGTGTATGTCTGTGGTCCTTCGACATGGTAGCATGTCTCTTTGTAGGCAAGAGAATTTAGTGCATGATTATGAAATTTGTGGTGTAATCTAATTTGGGTATTTTGATTATCAAATTTATTGTTTATGAACAGCTCTGCGTTGCTAATGTGTTTTTTTTTCCTGTCAATTGCAAACTTTTGATGTAGTTGTCATAATAAAAATTAATGTAAATTAAATTGCGGTGGCTATTTGTAATCAGATGGGTCATACATATTATTCCAAATGCATAATATCCTGATTTATTGTTCCAAATGCAGGTCGTTGTTGATTGTATGGGTTCACGGCTATTGGAACTGATGACCGGCTTCTCTTCGTCTACAAGAGATTTGCTGCCGTCGTTGGACATCACATTCTCTCCGCCGTGTATATCTGTGGTCCTTCGACATGGTAGCATTTCTCTTTGTAGGCAAGCGAAGTTAGTGCATGATTTTTTCCACAACTCCGGGATGAGGTTTACATAAACAAGGTTAAAAAATAGGCTGTGATGATAATTATCTTGGAGTTGGGTTGATCAATGAGAAAAATGGATTGGTATATTGGCGGGGTAACCTACAGGTTGCAGCCATATTGATTCATGTTCCGTTGGTTGATTTTATACCTATATCTGAGCCTTTCTCTTCTTTAAATATTTTTCCTTTTAAAAGTTTACGTTGTCTTTATTATTGACTTTTAAAATTGTAATGTCTGCATTTTATGTTATAAAATCATAAAGAATACTTCTCTGATCAGGATATTTGAGTCTATCAAACAGTTACAATCATGCACTTCATGAGGCAAACGGTAATAATGGTTACAATCATGCACTTGCGATAGGATACTGAATTTGGCAACGTGTGTTTCGTTCAACTATGAAGGTAAAATTAATGTTTTTTCTTTTTTCAGTTTTAATTTATTTAGTCAATATAC